>NW_028274813.1:100486893-100638409 GCF_037043125.1 Eumetopias jubatus
TAGGAGGTCTGTGTCATCCCCATTTCACCGCCGAGATTCTGAATCTCCACAGAGTTAAGGCTTACAGGGCTATACACCCAATCTTTAGCTTCCTCTGATTCGCCCTGCCACCTACTCCCTTCTTCCTCTCCTCACCTACAACTCCTTAGCTGGAAAGAAAATGTAAAGGTCCTAGTCTCACTGAATGAATATGCTGTATGACCATAGATTAATCACTTAACCTCTCTGAATTTTAGGTTTTCTTATTTATACAATAATCTGGTTGAACTCTAAAATACTCTGAAAGAGTGGACTCCCCTGAGGCTGTGTTTAAGGAAAATCCTTTAATTTGCATATAACTCACTCCTGAAGACCCAGCCCCCAGCGCTCCTCAGCTGCATCCTAGACCGCAAGGGGTATGATTTTAGAGCTTACCGTACCGCTCAAAAGAAACTCCACTTCTTGTAGCTTTTGCAATAGCGTAAAAATAAGCCATAGGTATGATACATTGTAAGATCATGATTTTGCTGTTCAAAGCAGTACCTTTATTATAGGGTGATCCCACTGTGCTCCCGTAGAAGGAATAAAAAAGTCCCCACTTCAGTCTAATGTTCTTAATCTGGGAACATGTCACCCTTCTAGTTTTACCATGTACCCCTTTGCCCTGCTGCCTACTTCTGAGAGACTGGATCATGTGAGCTCCAGGGATAACACTGAACAGACAGAAATAAATGTAATTACCTCGAACTGGAAGTAATTACTTCATAGCCAATAGCAAAAGCTTCTACTAAGCAACTATTTGCATAATCACCCTTAGATTTATTTATTTACTTATTTGAGAGAGAGTGCGAGCATGTGCGAGTGGTGGGAGGCAGAGGGAGAGAGAGACAAGCAGACTCTTTGCTGACCACAGAGCCCAAGAGAGGACTCTATCCCATGACCCTGAGATCATGACCTGAGCCAAAATCGAGAGTCGGCCACCTAATCGACAGCCACCCAGGTGCCCCAAGGTTTGAAGACTTTAAAAGGGAGTAGGGAGATAAGGAAAAAAGACTGTGTTTTTCCTGCTCAGTGATATGTATCATTACACCTGAGCAAGAGCCATCATGTCATAGCACACACATGTGGGCTTTGGGTTCAGACTGTCCTTCCAGCCCCTTCACTGATTAACTGTCTGACTTGCCACAAGTCTCTGAATCTCAATGAGCCTTTTTCTTTATGTGAAATGTAGATAACACCAAGTGGGACCCTTTTTTTAAAAAAAGATTTATTTATTTGACAGAGAGAGAGCATGAGCAGGGGTGGGGCAGAGGGAGAGGGAGAGAATCTCCAGCAGACTCCCCTCTGAGCACAGAGCCCAATGAGGGCTCCATCCCAGGACCCTGAGATCATGGCCTGGGCTGAAATCAAGAGTCCGACACTCAGCTGAATGAGCCACCCAGGTGCTTGTGGGGCCATTATGAAGAATAACTGAGATCCTGTCTTTGTTTTAAAGGAGACAGAAGTTTATGGAACACACTGCAGGGGAGCGGCTAGCAGGACAGCAGAAGAGAGGCTGTCTGCCGAGACCCTCTTTTTGAAAACACCTAACAAGTTCTGGCACCCTGACAGATTCTCATTCTCTAATTGTCCATGGTTATGCTGGACAACAGAACAGCCATTGGACACGTGGCTACTGAGCAGTGAAGTACAGCTACTACAATGAAGGAAGCAAATTTTTAATTTTATTTATTTTATTATTTTTTAAATTTTATTTATTTATTTGACAGAGACAGAGAAAGAGAGTGACAGAGAGCACAAGCAGGGGGAGCAGCAGAGGGAAAAGCAGGCTTCCCGCTGAACAGGGAGCCTGATGCGGGGCTCGATCCCAGGACCCTGGGATCATGACCTGAGCCGAAGGCAGACGCTTAAAGACTGAGCCACCTGGGTGCCCCTTTAATTATATTTAAATGTAAATGTAAATGTAGGGGTACCTGGCTGGCTCTCTCTGTAGAGCGTGCGACTCTTGATCTTGGGGTTGTGAGTTCAAGCCCCCAAATGGGTGTAGATTACTTAAAAAAAATAAAATCTTAATAAATTTAAATGTAAAAACTGAAGCAGTACAAAATAGTTTTCTGTAAAACACAACTTTCTCATATTGTTAGGACTACATGTCATTTTATTTTTTTGTTTGTTTCTATTTTTTAAAGAGTTTATTTGTCAGAGAGAGAGAGAGCACAAGCAGAGGGAGTGGCAGGCAGAGGGAGAGGGAGGTTCCCTGTGAGCAAGGAGACCAACACGGTGCTTGATCCCAGGACCCTGGGATCATGACCTGAGCCAAAGACAGATGCTTAAATGACTGAGCCACCCAGGAGTCTGTACATGTCACTTTAATCACTGTATCTCGTAAGATACTATTATGTTGCAGTCTGTATATTGGACATTAGCATCATATTTAGTATTACACATAAACACACTACTGATCTAGCCAGTGGACAGATTCAGTTCAAGTTATCATTTTGCTATACACTAATGTAGTGTTATATTGTACCTATTTGAATATAAAATATAAAATGCAGATAGCTCAAATTAGAGTGATTCCTATGAAAATCATAATAGGTAACTAAATCAAAATCCTTATTTTAATTATAACTAAATTGTATTTCTGGTTAAATAAGTATGGACAAAATTTAACATTTAAAATGAAGGGATACTCTTAATGTGGAATTAAGTTGGAAATGCAGAAGCTCGTACTATAACTAGAACATTGAAGAAGAGAAGAGTCTAGGAGAAGATACCAAATTTCACAATTTTCACATATGGCAATTACAGGTGGCTGCTACAGACCAAAACAAAAATAAAGTGAACAACACTAGGAGACATTTAAAGCAAACACAATAAAGGTGGTAAGTTTCCTCTCAACAGCTAAAAAAGAAGTAAAGAAACTAGTTATGTGAAATTAGAATTAGCTGTCCAACAAAATTTCTCAAACAATTGTTAACAGGATCTGAGCTTGTAACTTTGGCCAGTTATAAAACGGCTTAAATTCTTTTACACACACACAAAAATCATTTTTAGATGAAGAGACGGTAATATAAATTACTTCAGTTGTGGAAATTTTTTTCGAAAATTATGAGGAAAAGACTAAAAGAAATTTTACAAAAGTGAAAAATTTCAATTAAGCCTCTAAACAAGTACCTATAGATTGTAAAACCTTGCCAACAATGTCCAACAGTTGATTCCAATTTTGAAAAATTACATGCACTTACTTTTTTCATCTTTAGATAAGTTACATGAGGTAAGAGACACTACCCAGTTAATACTCTGGGTACACTTTTGTCTCACAGAATTTTCAAATTTACTTAGAATTTGTCTATTCATGACCTAAAAAAAATCAAATTTAGTGTGTAAGTAATTTTGGATAGTTTATAAGTGTCAAAGAAAAGTTTTAGCTAGATATGAAGAAATTAGTTTCTCCCAAGACAGATGATGAGCCAGCTATGTTAGGTCAAAAATTAGATTTTTTAGAATTTTAAAACAAGGGACTGATATTCCCTTTTGCTTCATTATGTTGTGTGATACATACTGAAGATATTTGTGTGGAGTTTTCCTATGAAAAGCATCATGAGTACAGTTGTTGCAATCATTCAACATACATGTGCTATAAAGTTACTAGAGTTCATGGGATTGTTGGAAGATAATGAATTAGATGATTATGTGCTCTTTACCAACAGTCATTACTTGAGCTGTGGGTGGGTTCTAAAAAGAGTTACAGTACTGGTAACTCCAGTTCGAGATTTTTTTTTTTTTTAAGATTTTTATTTATTTACTTGACAGAGAGACACGGCGAGAGAGGGAACACAAGCAGGGGGAGCGGGAGAGGGAAAAGCAGGCTTCGTGCAGAGCAGAGAGCCCGATGTGGGGCTCCATCCCAGGACCCTGGGATCATGACCTGAGCTGAAGGCAGAAGCCGAAGACAGAAGCCAAAGGCACCCCAAGATTTTTTTTTTGAAACAAAAAGAATGCTTGCCACATTCAATAATTAAAGAAAAAAATGGCAGTGTAATTTATGTGTCAACTGTATCATATTGCATATGAATGATCCAAACTTCAGTTCTATGGAAAGCAAAAAGAATTTGTTGAAACTTTTCATAAAGCAAATTCATGTTTTCGTATATTTTTAAAAACATGGCTCATGAAGCCTGTTTTTAATTGTAATCACAGTGTTAGGTAAATTGGCTGCAAAAACTATAAAAAATATGAAGATCACTTTGTTAATATTGATAAACTTAGAATTGCTTTTCAATTTATGCAATATTCCCTTGAATTCAATGTTAACACTGAGTCGATGTAAGAGTTAGTGAATTTACTTAACTTAGACGGATGTAGTTTTAAAATTGATAACGTTTTGCTTCAAAGTCAAATCAATTCTTTGAAGCAAAAAGATGAACCATTTCATAAATATGAATGTGAACATTAAAGGAAAGTAACTTTTTGGTACTCAATTCAGTTATTGGAAAACTTTCAAGTATGTTTGGGACAACTTGGGTATATGAATCTATTTTTTTCAACTGTAAATTTTAGGAACTCCAAACACAGATCATCTATTTCTGATGCAAATTTAGTATCTGAATTGAGATGTGCCTAAGTGTAAAATACACTGGATTTCAAAGACTATGAATAAAAAAAGAATGAAAACATTTCATTAATAATTTTTATATTTATCATATGTTCATCATAGTTGGAATATATTGGGTTAAACAAAACACATTATTAATATTAATTTTGGAGCGCTTGTGTGGTGTAGTAGGTTAAGCATCTGACTCTTGGTTTCGGCTAGGGTAGTGAAGAGATCTCAGGGTCATGGGATGTAGCCCTGTGTGGGGCTCCTCACTCAGTGGGGAGTCTGCTTGAGATTCTCTCCCTCTCCCTCTGCCCCTCCCCACCACATGCTCTCTTTTTCTCTCTAAAATAAATAAATAAATAAATCTTAAAAAAAAAAAAGTTCAGTCACTTAACCGACTGAGGCACTCAGGTGCTCCACTTAAAAATAAAATCTTAAAAAAATGTTGTAGAATTTCTCAGTGAAGTTATCTGGGCCTGGAATTTTCTTTGTGGGAGAAATTTTTATTATGAATTCAATAATTGACATAGGGATTTTTTTGTACTTTTCTATTCTATCAATTTTAATAACTATATTTTTAAGAAATTTTTCCATTTCACCTAAGTTGTTATATTGGCATAAAATTGTGTAAAATAACTTTTATCATTTCAGTGTCTGCAGGATCTGTACAGATGTACTTTTATGCTCAGTATTTGCACTGAATATCTTTTTCAACCCTTATACTTCCACCTCCCTGTATCTTCATGTTTAATGGGTTTTTTTATAAATCAAATGTAGTTAGGTCTTTGCTTTTTTTTAAATCCATTTTTAAATTATTATCTTGGCTTTTTAATTAGAGTGTATATTCCATTTTAATGCAATGTAACTGTTGATCTGATGGGGTTAAGTCTACCATGTTAATATTCATTTTCCATTTGTCTTCATTTTTGTTCTTTTTCCTCTCTTTTCCAGCTTTCTACTGAGTGAATTGTGAATATTTTAGTATAATTTTATCTCTTCTCTTGACTTTATAATATATGTCTTTCAGGTTTTGTTTGGGTTTTTGTTGTTGTTGTTGCTTTTTTTTTTTTTAGTGATTGCTCTAGAAATTACAATATGTATCTTTAACTTATTACGGTTTTCCTTTAAATCACATTATACTACTTCATGAGCAATATCATATAAAGTTTCCATTTTTCTCTTTACTGCTTTTTGTGCTTTTATGTTTTTCACTTCTACATATATCATAAACCCTTTTTACATTGTTATTTAAAAACAATACACTTATATATAATAAAGTTATTTTATATTTACCTACATTTTCTTTTTGATGTTCTTCATTTCTTCCTGCAAAATTGGGCTTCCATCTGGTATTGTTTCTCTTCAACATGAATACCTGCTTTGGTATTTCTTTTAGTGAAGGTCTGCTAGAGATGAATTCTCTCCTCTTTTGTCTAAAATATTTTCATTTTGTTTTCATTTTTGAAGGATATTTTCACTGGTATGTAATTCTAGATTTCAAAAAATAATTCTAAATTTTTTTGCCTCCAATACTTTAAAGATGAGTATCCATTGTCTTCTAGCCCCAGTGTTCCTACAAAGTCACCTGTGACTTGTATAGTTTCCTGTATAAAATGTATCTATTTTTTTTCTGGCTGCTTTTAAGATTTTTTTCTCTATCTTTGGTTTTCATCAGAATTTGACTTAGATATCTTTAGGTTTGGATTTTGTTGCATTTATCCTCTTTGGGCTTTTCCTTGAATCTGTAATGTCTTCCGTAAGTTTTGGAACAATCACTAAAATTGTCTATTTTTTTGACCTCATTCTTTTCCTGCTTCTGGGACACAAAGACGTGTCTGATAGATAGTTTGATATGGATGGCCCCATAGATCTTACAGCCCCCCTTTATTTTCTTTTTATTTGAATTTGAATTACTTCTATTGACCTACTTTTCTGTTTACTGTGTCCAGTTTTCTGTTAAACACATTGAATAAATGCTTCATTTCTGATATCTTTTTCATTTGTGAGATTTTTATTTGTTTTCTTTTCATAGTTTCCAGCTTTCTGCTGATATTCTCCACCTATTCATGGAGATGTTGTCTACTTTCCCCACTAGATCTTTTAGCATCTAGTTCTAAGTCCTGCTTGTTCCAAAGTCCCTGTCTGATAATTCCCTAACATCTGGAACATCTCTGCATCTGCTTCTATCAAACTCTCTTAACCATACTCCATTATTTTCTTGCTTCTTCACATACCTCTTCAAGTTTAATTGTATGCTAGTAATTGTGTGTTAAGAATAATCGATAATAGGGCGCCTGGGTGGCTCAGTCGTTAAGCGTCTGCCTTCGGCTCAGGTCATGATCCCAGGGTCCTGGGATCGAGTCCCACATCGGACTCCCTGCTCAGCGGGAAGCCTGCTTCTCCCTCTCCCACTCCCCCTGCTTGTGTTCCTGCTCTCGCTGTCTCTCTCTGTCAAATAAATAAATAAAATCTTAAAAAAAAAAAGAATAATCGATAATAACATACTGATACATACCTCCAATAAAAGGTACACCTCTTCTTGTGTCAGTTCATAAACTGGGGTGGAGGGAGGCTGAGCTAATTCAATCTGTAGCTGAACTTTGTTGCAGCTTTCGCTACATTCACTCACCTTGGCCCCAAATGTTTTGAGGAAGGGATTAGGGCTTCTCTTCAGTAGGGGGTGGGATCTGAGCACTGAAGAGACTCTGAAGATCTCTTTTGTGCTTTACTGCTTTGCCACCCATGTCTTAGCTGTAGGAGATGTTATCTCTGCCTAAAGCCAGACTGACAACCTTTTGGGTTGCTGGACAATTCTCTTTTCTCCTCAAGAGAGTCTTCTCTGCTATGTCCCTAGGCACTGGAGAGCCTCTACAGTGCGCTTATAAAGGCCCAGGATGGGTGCCTTGGATAAATATCTTTCAGTTCTCTTGCCCCGCTGAGGATTTGAAGTGGTATTCAGAAGATAGGTGATACACTCATCACTGTCCTTCTGCTGTCCAGCCTCTGAAATTTTGTTGCAAACATCTCCTTCCCCATACTTTCTGCCCTTGTAGCTTATTCTTTAAAATATACATTTAAATATCACTTTAAATGGGTTTTTGGAAGGAACCCATTAAATATGTATGTTCAATTCATTCTCTTTAGTCCAACATCTTTCTGTTTGCTTTTTCAGTCTTTGGTTGTTCTTATTGTTATTAAGCCTTTGCATGTTTATTTATAATTTGCCTTATTCCAAAGGGCAGTCCAGTTTGTACATTCTAATTCTTATCAATTCAGCTTTACAAAAATAAGCCCAAATCTTTAAAGTAATTCAGTGAATGTAACTAAAATTTTATAGCTATTTAAAGGAATTTAGCTACCAAGTGCTCATCTTCAACAAAATATCCTGTCCACTGGAAGGATGGATGCATGCTTGTATTTAATCATTTCCTCACGCAACAAGTTTATATTTCCCACCTTTCCTCTATCTCAACTTTATGTTTTTTAGTATTCGTTTTTAAGTAATCTCTATGCCTAACATAGGGCTCAAACTCACAACTCTGAGATCAAGATTTGCATGCTCTACCCACTGAACCACCCAGGTACCCCTCCTCTATCCCAACTTTAAAACAAAAACACAGAACTATTTACAGTTGAGAAGAAACATATGCATTATCAATTGTTTTGTTTTGTTTTACAAAAAAACCCAGACTAGCTCTCTTCTTAAGCAGATGGCAAGATCTCAATTTCTTACCGGAGTCCAACACTGGGTTGACTAGCTATTTATACTGCAGCTAGCAAACACCATGGTAGCTTAGGGGTAATGCCACTGGGAGGCTTATTTTGGATTTCTCAGCCTCTACCCACAATTCTTATGGAGATAAGACTCCTTTCTGATTAGCTAAAAAACAAAGCAAACAATGTTCAGGGCCACTTTCACTTATACTATTCAACACATTTCTCCCTGTCTCTACTGTCCCCTCAACTTGCATCCTGTATTTTATACATCAGGGTCTCCTGGTTCACTTATACAGTATGATCTGTGTGACAATCTACTTTTTGTCCCTTCGATGTCCCACCCTCATTCTCCCTCACTCCAACTCCATGTCAGCTTTAGATACCGAGGCCTCTATCCATCTCAAGGTACTTGAAAACTCAGAAGAGTGACAGACCAAGAGTACCTACTTATGCTCAATTTGTTAACAGAGACATGCTTGGTTGACCCGTTTTCCAAATGAAATTTGGTTCCACTTTAAAAGTCAAGGCTGTCATAAAAATGCCACAGAAACTGAGGGTTTAGCTTATATTGTAGAAACCCTTCTTTAAAATTAGAATTTGGCTGTGTGCAGCTTAAAAAGTAAAATAGGCCAAGGCACATCAAAGAGGTTACCCATGATTATCTTCCCCAACAATAAGTGGTTTTAACTCAGACTACATCCCACATTCAGTCAAGTCCAAAAAAGCAGCAGTCCATGTCTCACTGTATTAAGTGCAGCGTTTTCAATCATCTTGGTACCCTGCATTGGATGCCTTCAATTACATTTTTCACTGTTCAGTCACAGATCTGTGAGAAGTTTGGTTGCAACAAATTATATAGCATTGCTTCTCTTCCCTCAAAATGCACTTCCCAAACCATGGCTCCAGGAAACTCCCTGAATCTTTTGATAAATGACTCTACACCAATGTGGCAACAGATGCTGAAGAGCTTACTATTCCTCTTTCTAGAGGATGAATATTGCACCTTTTCCTGGGGCTTGCTAGGGGTTTGATGCCTCAAACAGTGGCAGGTTAGCAGTGGGGGAGATGGAGGTGTTAATAAGGCAAGTAGTCTTTGTGACCCCTCATGTAGCATGGCAATCTTCTTAACCCAAACAATATCAGCTACCCCCTTGCCTCTTCCATTCAACAGAAAAGTATGGGAATGAACCCTGCCCCTAATGGAGGCAGAGTCAGAGAAACTAGGGTGATTTCCTGGGGTTTTATGAGGTTCTTTGAGGATTTCTCATGAGGTAAACATGAGATGCAGTCATTAGAAGGCTTGACTGGAGCTGAAGGATTTGCTTCCAAGATGGTGAATTCACACTCCTGGCTTGGTGCTGGTTGTTGGCAGGAGGCCTCAGTTCTTTGCTTTGTGAGCTTCTCACATGGTTGCTTGAGTATCTTCAATGACATGGCAGTTGTTTTCTCCCAGAGAGTGATCCAGAAGCTGAAATGTGACTCAGAAGTCATACTCCATCAATTCTGCATGTCCTTTGGTTACACTGGTCAGCCCTATCCAATGTGGAGGTAGAGGGATTACACAAGAGTGTGATACCAGGAGGTGAGGATCACTGGGGGCCATCTTAGAGGCTGCCTACCACAAATATATATAATTGATTCTTGGACAAGGTGGGGGTTCGGGGAGCTGACCCCTGCACAGTCACAAATCCATGGATAATTTTTGACTCTCTAAAGACTTAACTATTAATAGGCTATTCTTGACCAGAAACCTAAATGATAACATAAACGTTGACTAACATATATTTTGTATATGTATCACATACTGTATTCTCATAAAGCTAAAAATGTTAAAAAAATATTAAGGAAGAGAACATAAATTTACAGTATTGTACTTTATTTATTAAGAAAATCCACATGTAAGTGGGCCTGTGCGCTTCAAATCCATGTTTTTCAAGGGTCAACTGTTTATCAAAAATTATACAATATAATGCATGCTGCTGGTAGGTTTTTTTTCACTGACTAGTTCATCATCATTGTCCCATGTCAGTATTGTTTTATATCATCATTTTTAGTGGCTGCATAATATTCTATCATATAGACACTAAAATTTATTTAATTCTGTAATTTTGAACATTTACTTCTAACATTTTATCACATAAGGAGTACTGTGATAAGCATCCTGATCCACTTACTCACATACTACTTCTGGAATAAATTTAAAGGAAGGAAACACTGATATCCAAGGTAATTTATTCTACTTGTAAACAGCCCATAAAAATGACTGCATATAATTTCTAGACACTTGGCCTTTATAAGTACCAGTTTATAAAAGCTTGAAGTGTTTTTTTTAAATATCAGCTTCTGTGTGAGAGGTTTCCAATTTTGGAATGTTAACAAGAGCTTACAGCAGACTAACCTAAACATGCAAAAGCTCTTGTTTTCTGTTTAGGGGTGGCAATGAACAACTTTTTGCTAACTATTTACTTGGAGAAATTATTACATCTAATTTGAAACTTTTTTTTTATTATTACAAATGTACATCTGAGAGATTTTTCCACTGCTTTGGCTGTTTGCTATAACATTCTAATTCTGTATATACTGATTGAGAATATCCAGATGGGGAGATCAGTGTCCAAAGAAGCACTCCTTAGGGTGATTATCAGCTTCTTGTCTCACTGATCAGATGATAAAGAGTAAGAGCTATTAATTTAAATAAACTTTGAATTTATTATAAACTGGTGAACTTATTTTCTTTCAATTCAAAGAAAGTATGTATACACAAGATCTCAAAACTTCAATCATCAAATACATTTTCGAAGAGATTTCTGTCACATGAGATCAGAAGAGAACTCAAGCTTCCATCACTGTGCTGCCATATTTACTCATGTATTTAACATTTGCCAAGTGGATGTGGGTAAATTTAAGAAACTGTAAATAAATATTGATACATCATAACGAAGCTATTACTCACATTCTAAGTAAACCACTGATTCTAATTTATTCACAATTTTGCAGTGGCATCATTCCATGGAGAAAATTAGATTTTTACATATCAGAGCAAATCACAAAGCCAAAATGTCAACTTCATACATCAGGCAATTACTTGTACTGTTTATTTTGGGGGAAATTTTCTACATATATTTACTTAGAAAGCTGCACGGGTCCTCCAAAATAAATAGGGGCTATAATTCTTGCCAAAAAATCCACAGTTCCAGAGAGCTACTCATCAATTTCCAGCAGCATTAATGAGGACAGGCGCTGAGACAGTCATTCATACTGTCTTTATGATAAGAGTAACCTACAGGGCAAATCAAGATTAAGGACAAGGACAAGAAAAATGGTTTGGAAGACTCCTCTTTTCTAAAATCAATCATCTGAAATCACATTTACTACCTGAAGTCCCCATGGAGCATTAGAGCCCTCAGAGAAGAGTGAGAACTCCTCTCTGTACTGAAGACATCACTGAAATCTTTTTTAGGGTAAGAATGGCCTCCTTTGGGTACAGAAGGATCTTACGTTCCCACATACTGGGGGGTAAGATTCTCTTAGAGCCGGATCGTTCTCTGTTGTAGGGACTGTTCTAAGCATTGTAGGATGTTTAGCAACATCCCTGGCCTCTCGTCCCAGTTGTGACAACAAAGAATGTCTTCAGATATTGCCAAATGTTTCCTGGAAGGTAGAAAAATTGCCTCTAGTTGAAAAACTTTGCCATGATAGAAGGATAATCTTCTCTCTTAAAGATACATTTCACTCAAGGGCTTTGCCAGGTATTACATCTTTCAAATGGCATCAAGGCAAGGGTTACCCTTAAGTTGGAAAACATGCCAAAGACCTACCTGAGGAGTCTAGAATACCTTGATGGGATTTCCCCAGGACGTGTGTATTTCAGTTTGGTGCTACCAAGTTCCATAGGTAGTGGCTGATTTTAAATAGCCAGCTGGTAGGATTCTGCCTAGGCAAGGTGGGTTCATTTAGAGGGGTTCTTTTCAATTAGCCACATGTTGTGCGGCTATAAGCCTTTGCTCATTTTTTCTTATGATCTGAGGCTTCATTTGAAAAAGGGACATTTCAAAATGATAAATTAAGGGAGATAAAATTAACCTTAAGTACAAAAACTTCTGCCTTTCCCAGTGTGCAAGAAATGGCATTTACCTAGTCAAAATCTTCCAGGGTGGCCACTAGACATGACCTTAGGCAAGAGAAGTTAAAAGAATGTTAGCAGGACCAAAGATTAGTTTTCTTCCTAAACAAAAGAAAATAACTGAAAAGAGACCAAAAGGCTTATTAAATTTCCTTTCTTCTAATAGGGATTTCTGCCTCATCTGCTTAGATTGTTCTCTCCCCTTTTCCTATTTGCAAGCACAGGAAAGAGTCCCAAGAGATCAGAAAAATAATTGGCAGTAATTTATTTAAATGTAGCATTAAGCCTTTTAGTTTCTGTCGACCTAGTAGGTCAGCCTAATTTATAAAACTTCATAATTCACTTACTATATATTTGACCCAATTGAGACAAAAATTATTTTTAAAAGAGGGAAGTGAATTTAATGGATTTAATTGGAACCCTCACATCCCCTCACCTAGTATCATGGCTTGTTCTTGCCTGTTCTTCACTGTTCTTCACTCCTGATACCCACAGCCCAGATGTCTGAGAAGTCCCATCTGTGCCACTGTGGCAGAGTATCTGGGAGACCACCTTGCAACAAACCAGTTGGCAGAGCAGCAGATAGCCTGAACACATCAAGCTCCCCATCATTCCAAGTGTAGACCTTTGTAACTGCCTGTTCACTATGCAAGTTGCCTTTGGTGGCTCACCTGCCACATCAGGGAAGGGCTGATTTCCTTCCACCTGATCTAGAGATTTTCATCCACCCTCTGGTTTTTCCACCCCTCTGCCAGACTCTCATTAGCCAAAAGAAGAAGGAAAAAATTCCTTCCAGACTTCATCTTCTGATCTAGCAAGATGGTGGATAAATAACAGAGCAAAAGAGGAAAAACATACTTGCTTTTGCTTAATAAAATACTGATAGTATATGCTGTTGTCACAGGAAATATTCAAATGTCAACAGCAGACGAGTATTCACAGTGTGTGTGAAGGCAGGCCTAAAGGGAGGCATTTTCACTCAGCTTCAGGTTTTCATGGCACAGAAGACTGGAGGCAGTTCTGAGGGCTTTGAGAGCTTGGGAGAAGTCAAGGAAATTCAAGGCATTAAACCAAAGCAAAAGAGTTCCATCCTCTTGGGATGACATTGGTTTGGTATTCTCTAGAGAAGGGACTGTAAACAAAATTCAAAATGTGGAAGAGTTTTGCTTGAATGTAATGGCATCCTAACCCCTGCTGGAACAAACTGTGAGCCACTGCTCAGAAATTTCTGCTTGAGTTTGTTTCAAGAAAATATATGTCTGCTGATGAATCTGAATGGTTTTCTTGGTCAGAAAGAGAAAACTGTGTGAAAATACATGTTTCCCCTTTTGCCCGAGCTCTCAGGAAACATGGAGCCCAAATCAGTACCCAACTGTTTAATATTGTTATCCTAGGTGCCGGGGTGGGGGGGACAGGACTGCTGTGTATGCCTCCTTTAGATAAATCTCTGCTTTGATATTAGTCTTACTTGTAAGAACAATAAGACTGGTAAAAGCCTGAAATAATTTTAGAAGAATCTAGGGCTAGAAATTCAACCTAAATTATAACAGGCAACGCTGTATCTCCTTTCAGATGTCATTTACCTATGGAGAAGCTCCATGGTAGTCACAAATTGTTTTCATTGATTCATCCAGACACACCATCTGAATTCTGCTTGGCAGGATTTCCTACTCTAGTTCAAGTTATTGAAAACGTTGGTATTTTTATTCCTCTTCTTTTCTCTGCTTTCTTCAATAAATATAGTATGTCTTGTGTGCCCACAAAATACCAGGCACTGTGCTGCCTAGTAGGCATATAGGAGTTAGCAAAACAAAGGTGAGCCTTGTCTAATAGAGCTGAGAGCCTAATTCGGTGAGAGATGATAATCAAATAATCTCACAAACCAAACAGGAAAAGTACAATGCTTTTTACATTCTACAAGTAAGAGATATATGTTGCTGTCAGAGTACATAATTGAAGATTTGTTATAAGGTGGGAAATCAAGGAAGGCCTCCCTGAGAAAGTGATCACTGAGCTGTGTTGAAAGGAAGAGAAGTTTGATGATAATAAAAAATAGATAGCATTTACAGACCATGGAACATTCTATGTGTATTATTTTACTTAATCCTCTCGTAATTTAACACATATTTGAGCTTTAATTACATGCTGGGGGCAGGGGGGTAGCCTTTGGATCTCCCTTTGAAAGAGACAGACTGGTAGCACCAAAGGGTATGGTACCTGGCTGAGAATCACAGTAATTAACAATTAGTAAGGACTTGAATTTTTAGATTTCTACAAATGTGCTAGTGGCATTGTAAGTAACTCTAAACATAATGTCACAAATATGAGGAAATCAACTTTCAGACACTTATCAATTTCTTCCATTCTTTTAGGTACTTTGGAACAATGTTCATTCATTTATGTTATATTCTCAGGACCACTAAGGATTAGTACTAGGAGAATAATTTCTACCTCTTTATTTTACACTTGGGAAACAAAATCTCTGCATCACTTTTTGTGCTATGATTCAAACTCATCGTTAAGTCAGGCCTTTCTCCCAGTGTGTCCAAGTTTGATTTCTTATTGCATGTACCACGGATCAAAGTTCAAAGATCACCTTCAGCAGATCTTTAAGGTAAAATTTAACAATATGGTTGGTTTATGAAGCAAGTGGAACTTCTCTTCATCAAATCAGCATCTTAGAGGAACTTGGCTGTGCTACTTGGTGACACAAGCAGAAGGTTCCTAAGCAAAGCATCTGGTTCTATGGCTCTTCCTCTGGAATAAACAGGAACTGGTGTTTGCATGGCAGGCAGACCGGGTTCTTCTCTAACATAATCCCAAAACCTCTCTTCCAAGGGAGAAATATATGCTGGTGTCAGAGACTTTAGAGAGGAGATTTGATTTTTCTGATTACTCATGGTGATCTCACCGATCACACGGCCTATTTAGCTACACTTGATCCCTAGGTTATGTCCTGTCTTCCTCTCAGCTTTTTCTGGCAGGCACCTGCATTCCTCTAGTTCACCAATCTGAGTCTGAGCTTAAGCCATGCCATGCCAAGGAGGAATCATTCATATTTGAGGCATACTTCTTGTTTCCCTGAATTTAAAGGTTATCTTTTTGAGGCTGGGCCTCAAATGCAATCATGTAAGAAGATAAACGATAATGCACAAAGGTAATCTAATCCCTGACAAGTGAGATTAATATCGGTCTCAGAATCAATGTCTAGATTCCTTTTTTAGGTGGCCATTTATGATCTAAAATTAAAAACAATGTAAATGAATTCAAACTAATGGTTAATTTTAGAACAAAATGAACACACAACAGGGTCATTTAAAGAAGAAAAAACAGAACCATTAAGGAATTAATATCTTAATTTAAGGCCCTCAAGAAAAAAGGAAAAGGGAAGAAGAGAAAACTAATTATTGGCACACCTACAATTCAGTGAAATAGTTACCATTCTCATTTTCACTTGAAGAAACTGAAGCTCAGAGAAATTAAATAATACAGTTACTAGACTCTGAACTTCTTAAGGGCAAGGGATTATATCCTATTTATCTATTTATCCATCATCCAGTCCCATGTCTCCCACACAGTAGTTGCTCATTAAATGTTTCATGATTGGCAGAATAAATCAGCAGATCTTAGATTTGGACACAGATCTATCAGACTCAAAATCCCAGGTTCTTGCTGGTCACCATGCCTCTTCCATTGCTACAGAAATGAGAAAACACTGCTGAAATTCAGGTAGACAAAACGCTATTTCCAGATTTTCTCAATTGAGTTTTATAAGCATTTATTAAGCATCCCTGTGCACTTAGCCACACATGATGGGAGGTACAAAAAACATGGAAGGTATGGTGTTTATGTTGGAAGACTTTCCATTATAACTGACAGAAAAAATCCAAATGGTTCACAGACAAGTAAGAGAAGCATTTGAAGGAAATGTATGAGCAAATATAAAGCAGCTAAACTATACAAAGGAATGTAAAAAGGAGGAAAAAACTTTTGTGGAATTAGGTATGGGACAAGTATTCAAGAAGGAGGCGCAATCTAGAACCTGGACCTCCTGGGAAGCGTAGGGAAGAAAGAGGGTATTGATGCTAAAAAAAGGTTTGAGTGATGGTATATGAAGGATATGGGGAAGGCCCTGATCTAACGGGCGAGGTCAGATTCTTTTTTGGGACTAATAATCCGAAATCAGAAAGGCAAACACAAGGTTGTTGCCTTGAATCAAAGCTTGAAATGCTTGGGTTCAATCTGGTCAGCCCTTGTCCATTCTCCAGGGAGCATGCAGGCATACTTTAAGAAGATTACTATGGCAGCACCACACCAACAGGAATTTCGGAATAGAGTTTTTTCTTTTTCTTTAAAAATTTTTAAAGCAATCTCTACACCCCATGTGGGGCCTGAACTTACAACCCCAAGATCGAGTCACATGCTCCCCTGACTGAGCCGGCCAGGTGCCCCCAAAATACAGTTTTAAATAACTAAAAGACAAAGGAAAACAGTAAAGGGAGAATCCATCAATAACAAATTCCTTCAGAGAATTTTGGTTATTACCACTCACAGAGATTAGTCTTATGGATATTTTTTATTGATTCTTAAATCCCGTAACATGAAGACAGTATCATACCTCATTATGTCAGAAATGTGAGGGGAAACATGCTTCCTAAGCAATTAGTACATTTCTTCTACATTTGGGGGTTCTTGGGAATACTGTTTAGTTAGTTCACATTCCCATAATTACAAAATGTTAGTACTGGAAAGCACAGAAAACTTAGAAAGCATAGTCCAATCCCCTTATTTAAGAGAAGATGACCTTGACCCAGAAAGGTCATGTGTTCCTCCAAGATCACACAGCTAATTAGTAGCCATTAAGTTTTATTCCCTGGGGCCAAGGTAACAATTGCTTCATGTTCTTTTATAAACTGAGTTCAGTTTAGTAAATAACATTTGCCCTTAAGCAGATATAGGAGCCACTACATAATAATTCTGTTGTCAAAGACTTTCTTCCTCCCCTGAAGTTGGATTTCAGTTTTCTCTTTTTATTTAGCAGTTGTGGGTTACATCTTCATTTCTGTGCACTCGGCGCTTAGCATCATGGCTGGCACATAGCAGGCACTCAGTATGTTTTTGTTGAGATGAGCCAAATTTATATCACTGATTTTCGTCCCCTTGCTCTTGGAGACTTCTGTGACATCTTTTGTTTTTTAAAATAAAAGAATCATCAGATCATTAAACTGGAAGCAGCCAGAGAAACTGACCCTTGTTTTACAGGTAAAGACACTAAAGCCCACAGAAGGTAAATGATGAATCCCAAAGATAGCACTCAAGGTGGGTCCCAAACCTTCTTCTCCAGATTACATAATTTGCTCTAGAGTGAAAAATATTAAGGGTTTTCAACATTTCTATATGGGACAGATTCCAGATTATCAACTCTTTAAGGGGGACAAAAGTATTCACAGTATTTTTGTGCTTCCATACAAAACTCAGGACTAGCAAGTAGGATGATACAAGTCTTTGATGGCCAAATGATTAAGTGATAATTTCTGGGAAGAATTTCCCACTGAGCATGGGCTTGTGCTCGTTTCAGAAAAATCTCATTAGTAGGAAACACTGACCCTGAGAGAGGCAATGGAATCAAAGTTGGAAAAAAGGCAAGACAATTGGGCCACAGACTTAGGTGGGGTCCATGCTTGTACAAATCAATTGCTCTATTCTGTGCCTCAGCCAATAGAAACACTCTTAACCCCAACCAACTGCCCATGCCCTACTAACTCATGACCTAGAAGAACCAAATGTGAGCACGGGACTGGCTTAGGCCACCTTGTCCCTGGGACTGGGAAATAGCACTCCCCCATGTCAGGCTGAATGTGGAACATCCTCTCCTAACACCAAGGCCCTGGCTGTTAATCCTTCATGAGTGGGAAGTCAAACAGGGGCTGCCCTGCAAGGCTCTGCTGATTTCATTCAAGTTCTTGATGGTTGTGATCCTTAAACTCTTCACATTGACAGTGCCTATTGGAGGAGCCATGGGCTCAGGTAGTTCTAGAAGCCACCTGGTCAATGATAGAGCACTCACAGAAAGTTTGGCTCTTAACCCTTAAATGGGAGGGTGTATTGGTTTGTTCAGCTGCCATAACAAGATATCACAGACTGGGAGGCTCCAACAACAAAAATTCATTTTCTCATAGTTCTTGAGGCTAGAAGTACAAGACCAAGGGGTCAGCAGGTTTGCTTTCTCCTGAGGCCTCTCTCCTTGGCTTGCAGATGGTCGCCTTCTCTTTGTGTCCCTGAATGGCCTTTTGTCTCTCTCTCTCTCTCTCTCTGTGTGTGTGTGTGTGTGTGTGTGTGTGTGTGTGTGTGTGTGTGTGTGAGTCCTCAGTGTCTCTCCATCTTATAAGAAAACCAGTCCTACTGGATTAGGGTGCTACCCTGATGACCTAATTCAACCTTAATTATCTCTTTAAAAGTCCTATCTCCAATATAGTCACACTGGGGATGAGCTTCAACATATGAATTTGGGGGCACATAATCTACTCCATAACAGGAAAACCAGCCTCTTTTCTTGCCAGTCATCACTGGGCCTCCTCTGAATACTTCTTACTCTTCTTGGTGTTTTCTCCAAGAGACACTGGTGATTGATTTAGAAACCAATGAGGAAAATCACCTGCTAACTGAAACCTTAAGAAAGTCCTGAAAATTGCGATTAAAAGGGGAAAAAATGCAAAGAAAATCACATTGCCAACAAGAGTGAAGAGTATTTGTGGGACACTGTGCAAAGCAAGAGGCAAAAAGAAAAACAAAAAACAAAAAACAAAAACATACTGAGGAAAAGAAGCATGGCCCAGCTCTCTCAACAGAAGAGAGCAACTTCGCTGGCAGGCTGTTGAGAGTGCGCCTTGTCTGCCTGATTTACACAGGTAGAGACAGAATGGTTTGGAGGCTGTAGGCCTGCTCAGCCAAACGCCCATGTGTGCATGAAATTAGAATGTCAACATTTGATTCATGCTGCCAAGCTGTGACTGTGAAACAAATTATGTCAGTGGGTGGCAACTGCAATATTAGTCTAAGCAGATAACATTTAACTATAAAGAGGGGCCCTGTCTTCCAGCTTTCTATTATTATTTTAATATCAACATTGTCAGACCTAGAGTTTTGAGAGAAAGGAAGATGTTTTATGTGGAGGCATGGGTCCTTTAGGAAGGGACTTGGCCATTCAAGTGAGGTTTGCTCCTAACCCAAAATTTTCTGAAATTTAGGCGTCAGGTGACACAATGATGAATTTTACAAACCACCACCACCACCCACTCAACTGAGTTCAAAGTGGCTGTGCCATTTGTAGGATAATCTAAACCACAATTAAATAATCCTCCTCTTATACTTTGACTCCTGGGCAGAAACAGGGAACTTTATCCTTAAATGCATTTCAATGTAAAGGAAGTGGCAAGTACCTTGAAAGAGACCGGAGAGCAAATTCTTCCAACTTACTTTCTAGGTTCCATACAAAGTAATTCTGCCAAGGTGAGGTCTACGCGGATGTTGGAGTTAAAATGTGTTCCTTTCTATTCAAGTGATTTAAGCTTTGTGCATATTTAAAATCAATTTTAAAGGAAACATGGTTGGAAATTTGCCGAGGGATTTCACACAAAAAGTAGGCATTGTGTTGGTGTATTTTTTCTTTAAGACTTTCTCAGTGAAGCTATAGCTGTCTACATCTTAAACTTGGCCCACGAGATAACAATTTTCCCATGAAATGAGGCGCACATCTATCTCCTTTTGAGGCCCACTTATTTAACTACCAATATGGCAAAACATCAATTTGAAGTTTTATTCCATTACAAACACCCATGTAGTTAAAATTAATGCTGTGAAAAATCCAACTTGTAGCAGTGAAATGTTTATAGAAGCAGCATTCACTTAGCAGTTGAACCAGGCCAAGATGGCTAGCCACAAGATTAATACTCGGAGAGAATACTGAAAGATTTTGTGGGGGCGAAAAGGGTATGGGAGGATATGAGCATCACTTAGAAACATGTACATTAGTTTAAAATACTTTTACTTCCAATCATGAGAATATTCTCGCATCTCCTCACAGTTAAACATGCATACCTATGATGGTCCCCATCTTTTCCTGCTAGAGTTCTCATCTCCCACTCACATATATCTATGCCCAAAACTCTAGGGGTGCATTTTTCTTTCTACCAAGGTATAAAGGCCTGAGGTCTTTATCAAAAGGGAAATATTAATAGAATTGATTCTTTTAAGTAGATTCCCTATTTGATGAAGAGGTCTGTGGGGAGAACAAACTTTAAAATTTACCAAAGAACTTTTGGTGCTATCATTTACATTACAGCTCTCTTATACCAGACAGAAAGTAACTCTAAGGCAACAGAGTTAGTAGGTTGATTTTGAAAATGTTGCCTTCTTGGTATATTTCTCATGGCATATTGATTGATCAGTCTCCTATTTTAGCTGGATATGGTATGAATATAAACTCACAAAGGAGCAAAAGAGATTTCTTAAACCTAGAAGTTGTAGAAGAGGTAACCACAAAATTTCTACTTTGTCTCCACACATGGTTTGATGGAAGGGAGTACCAAACTCACCAATCTGGTCTTTGCCTACATGTGAAATTCCTTGACTGAAATGCTCTCATTGTCTGAGACGTTTGTGAAAAAGCTGCCTGAGTGGAAGGTCTCTGAAACTGATCATTGTAAGAGAAAGAGGTCTGAGGTAAAATGCCTATTTGACCCACCAGTCCGGTCTATTGCTTCAGCCATGGCTATTGATGCAGAAATGTGTTCTACCCTTTCCTCTCAAGGAAGAATTTTCACTTTGAAATTTCATTCATTCTGGAAACACCCCTTGCGTAGGCCATATTTCCTCTTCATTCAGATGATGTCAGAGCCCGCCATCCATTTTAAAGCCTTAACATCTTCAACAGCCATATATCATATTGTGCCATTTATTTCAAAACTGTTCACAGACCAAAAGGAATATTTTCTCTTCATGGAGGCAATTGCAGGCTTGTAACTTCTTCATCTTCTGAAAACCATAGAATGAAGTTGGCATTATCATCTGCAGTTAGCTGTCAAATGCATTTAATGCTTAATCAGGAGAACTAGGAACAAAACTACTCTCATCACTCCATGTTAGGAAAGTAGATTTGGGTTCTCCACCATGTAAGGCATTAACAGTATTCCTTCTGTCAGAAATGTAAAAATCAGGAGACCAGAGAATGGAATAAACAATATTTTGATGTAAACAGATTATCAAGATGAGTGGAATGACCGTCTGGTCACCCGGGGGGGGGGGTTTATTCAGTTAACACTTCCACCCCCTAAAGACAATGGTGTGCAATCAATGCATATAGGGCCTTTCAGGCGCGTTGCTAGGTGATACGCAGTGTCAACAGAAAAATGCCGGATGTACAGAGGACAGCTCCAGGCCCAAGAGAGATCAACACCCTCTGATGATATTTTAAACTTAATTCAGTGCCCAATGAAGATTGTGACAGGTTCCGTGGCCAGAGCAGAAAAGATGTTTGCACTTCAAAATCCGACTTCGTAAAGTTGCTCTGCTGTGTGCAAAGAGTGTTTAATTTGGTAACAAGTGAATCATGGCCCAAAGAGTAGTTGGTTCAAATAGGAAAAGGCACCCAGCAGGGGCATCCTGAATATTCATTTCTTGCAAGGCACAGCAGTCATTTTACAATCTCGGCATCAGTATCAGAGCTGATCATTTGTCTCAGATTGTCTATGCAATTCTCTCATTTTTTCATCTCTAAAATCTATTTTAGGAACAGCCCCTGAAGCCATTTGCAACAGCTTCTTCAGAAATTCTAAAGAAAGGAAAGAAACTTGAATAGGATCACATCACCCCATACAACCATGAAAACCTATTTTGTGGGGCATTCTTGAAACCAGCCCAGAAGCTCTTAAGAGTTTTTGTATTTATTTACCCATTTCTTTCTCTCCCTTCTCCCTCCCCTTGATGGATTTTTATATTCAAATGCAAAAGATTTCCATGTGCACTAAAGATCCATTTATATATTGGTTTAGAAGATCATGCCATGATGCTGAGAAATGCAACTTTTTCATAAACAGATGTTTACAAATTCAGTCTTTGTACCAGGAAAAGCACACTCATCACAAAAGGCCTATTTTCCATATCTGGAGGCAAAACCCTTTTGAAAAAACCTCATGTCCCTAAAGTCTAGGAAGTCAAATACATCGTTCCTCAAAGCCACCAAACCTGTAAAATCTTTTCCTAACTAGACACTGGTGGATCCTGCATGCATGCCCTGGGTTGCTGCTGACAACAAACCCTTGCTTGCACAGGCCCTCAAAGTTGTGTAGATGAGAGGGTGGTGAGGGACACAATCAATGTATTCAGTTCAGGACTCTCTATTCACCTAGTGGAACACAAGCTTTTTAAGAGCCCAAGTCACATAATTTTCAGTGGGCAGGTTTGTCCTCCTTTGTCCTCAAGAGTTTGGTCTGTTTATTAAACCAATGAGAACCCCAGAGCATTTTGTCTAGCGGGCTAAAAACTCCAAAAGCAGAGTATATTAACACAGACTGAGAGGAGGGTGGGAGAGGGGCTGGTGTATTGACATTTTTCTTCCTGTCTTATCCACAAAGCTAATTTTATAGGGTTGTTCCTGTCATGTTTAAGCTACAGGTAGTAAGGGGGAGATGGAAGGCAGATAAAACCACACAATAGCATTCCCAGGCCTTGTTTCTTCGCCTCACTGAGGGTGGTTCTCTCTCACAGAGGCATTAAGGCATTGTGAGGTAATGAAGAAACAGCACAGAAAAAAAGCCAACAAGTTACGACAATAATTGCATTGAGACCACCTGCCACCATCCTCCTACTATAGGTGACTCCCAATACCAGGATTCTGCAACAAAACCCAGGCAAACTTTTCCATAGTTTTAAAAGATGGAAAGATAGTATTTTGGGCCCTGGGTTAGTAAGGTGAACGGGCATCTTACAAGAGGGTTATGTACAGGCCATAGATATTTTTGGATTAATGATCAGGCCTAACTCATGATTGAGTCTCTTTCTCATCATTAGAGCAAGAACAAGTGAATTCTGAGGGCTAAACAAAGGAATTTCACTTATAAGAACTAGCTGTGGGGCCAAAAATATTTATTGAAAGGCATGACAATGTTTAGGTATTAATTGAAGTTGTTAACAGAAAACTATCAGTTTCTCTACAAACATGAAAAAGTATGAATGGACCATAAAGTATTCCTTAAATTCCTAATAAAATTAGGTGGGCCTCACTCTTTAAACTTATTCCAATAGCAAAAACTGCTTTTCATTATTTCTTCTGAACTTGCCCAAACCATCACACAGCAATCAGTGACAATGCTTCAGTTGTGTCTGGCCCCAGTACAACTGCTGAGCACTGGAGACTATTTTAGCAGGAATCTTATAGTTTGAATAATGCTCTAACTTGGGGACATAGCCCAGACTTCCACACTTCTCTGTAGGTTAAAATATTTTTGTGTGACCATTTGTGACAAAATTCCTAGTTACTGTACTATATGTATATGTATAAACATGCTGCTGCTCTCCCACCTTGGAAGGAAGACGTATTTTCTACTTTTTCCCAGGAGTGGGGAAGTGTTTGTACTAAGCCATTCACACTCTCCTTGTCCCTCTTGTGGCCAATAAGCTACACTGATAAACAGTCTGTGAAAGCAAAGAAATCCGCAGCTAAGGCGACAGAACAAACGTTAACTAGGCCACACTGACAGGAGTCTAGGAGTTCAAAAGCTTTGCTGGCATGGGTGTTGCCTGGCAGAAGCATTTGCTTAAGTCCAGCAATTTCAGCAGGTAAAACACTACAGCGAGCCATGAAACAACATACCTCAAAAGAAAACAGCCATAAAAAAAGGCAGAAATAGGACTGTTGAAGGTTTTCTATGTAAATTAGAGCCATGAGAATATACTAACTTATTAAACTGAAATATATATATATATATATATTACTTTTATTTGCATTTATTTTATGCAGAATTTATCCTCAGGCCATAAATTGTTGTTTCTTCAGTTTCTTCTAGGATATCTTTTTCTTCTATGCAACCTCCTCTTTTGGTTTAGGGATAGATAATCTGCTCTTTTCAGTAAGTATCATCTCGATGTGATAGGGAGAGCTCATGTACCATGGGCTCTGTAAGTTCTATGCTGCATCCTGGGGGCTTTGTTCACCTGGACGTACTCCATGACCAGAGAATTGACATCTAAACCCTTAAGCTCAGCATTACTCTCTGCATTTTTAAGCATGTGCAGTAAAAATTCAGCATTCTTTTTGGGCCACCGACCCTGTGTCCAGCCCCACTGTCTGACCAGGGCACACCTACCAAACTCTACCAGTGTAGTGACAGAACACACATTGCTTCTACAAAGTGACATCTTTCAGATATTTGGTGGCTTTTTAGTATGCATACCCTCGATGGCAGTTTCACATGTGTTCTTAAGGTGAACACGAACATTTGAACCTCTTGATTTGCATGATTTTGTAGGGTTTCCTGGGTTGAGTGAATAGCGATCAATTTTCTGAGATCACCTCAGGCTCCTTAGGGGAAGAGCTATATTTAACATACATTTGGCTTTTTAATCTGCTTTCTCTTAGACAAGATCATTGTAGATCTATGGTTCTCAACCATGGCTGTACATTACAAACTTTTAAAAATCTACAGATGCCCAGGCCCCACCCTCAGAATTTGTTTTAATTGGTCAGGGGTAGAGCCCAAGCCATGATAGTGTTGATGTTCCCCAGTGGTTAATGTACCCCCTGGTGAGCCAGGGTTGAGGGATAGAGTCATAGATAATTAATTGAAGATAGGCACAGTTGGAATAAGCAGAGTTTATGAGAGGAAAATCTAAAGTTAAGGACAACCATCCATTAGTTTTCTTTTTCTATGAATGGAGAAACAAAGTATACTATTCAATCTAAACAGAAGACATCTTGGTTTAGCTCTAGGATTGACATATTCCTAGCTGAACCCCACTGATTTATATGATTGGAAAGAGACCTTCAGAAACTAGAAGGCAGGTACAGACATATTTAGAGGTACTGCCTCATGAGAGATTCAAAACACTGCAAAAATGTAGATGAGGGAAGTAAGGACATCAGGAAAGGCTTCCTCGAAGAGGTAACTCTTGAAATGGGCCTGGAGTGGAGAGATCCCTAGGAAGCAACTGTGGGTGGGGGAAAGGGAGCTGGTAAAGTACAAGCAGGGAATCCCTTCTCCAAAGCTCAGGGCTCTTTTCATGAAGAGGAGAAAGTATTTCATCTTTTTTTTTTCTTTTTTTTATTCTTCTCCTCTGCTTCTAGACTAGGAAGAGTAATAAAAGCTGACAGCTAACATTTACTATTTATTGTGTGCCAGACATTATTCTAAGAGCTCTTCACTTAAATTCTTTGCACTTAATTGTCAGAATATCTGTGTGAAGTAGATACTGCAATCACCCCCATTTTACAGAGAGGTGAAATAATGCACTCAAGATCACACAGCAACTGAATGGTCATTGTCTTAATCTCTCTGCTCTTCTGCCTCTTTCAGATCTTGTCATTGACTGAAGCCACCTCTTCCACCAGCAGCTCAGAGCTCACTGGTGATAGATGCTGTTGTCTAGGAGCTGGCTGGCCTACCTACCTTCTAAAATCGGCAATGCTCTGGAGTTGGAAAAAGATTGTAGACCCACCCAACTATAGTTCAGATGACATGCTGGGAGGCCCATGCTTCATCAGAACTCCACTGAGCACAGAAGTAGTTAAGTCCACAGCCTCTGCCCCTAGAGCTGTAGCCAGAGCAAGAGAAGCCTGACCTGTCATTTTCTCTGACCACCCCATCTCACCTTGCACAAGATCATATAGATGCTCCTTTTGCCTCTTTTTTTAAATTATAGAGATGTAAATGATGCCACTTTCCTTCTCTTTTGAAACTCTCTCTCAAGCAGCAAGTTGTTATAAAGGTTTGAATACTGAGTAGTTTTGCCTAAGAAATCCAGACAAAGAGCATCTAGCAAATGTTTTAAGAATGCCCCAGAAAATGGGAATGCAATAAGCCAGTGAAATCAATTTTTTCCTCTTTTCACTAAAACCAGTTAATTGAAGAGATACTTATTGAATACCAACCATACACAGGGTTTCTAAGGAAGAAGAGAATACAACTACAAAAGTTACCAAAACAAAAGGCAAAGTGAGAAGTATCACAGGAAAAGTCCCAAAATGCAGTGGCCATTTGGAGGAAGATGAGAGGGAAGCAGGGATCTTATATGGCTTCCTGGAGGAGGTGGTGCCTATTATAGGCCTTGAATCTGAAGGATGTCAATAAAAGCTGTGGGAGGGTGAAGGGCAGTGAATTCTGCTGAGAGGAGAGATCTGAAATTGCTCCTGGTTGCAAGTCTTAAAGTACAGGGCCCTCAGGCGGCACGTGAAGCCCAAGAAGAACAAAGAAAATGTTTGCTGCCAACTTCCAATCTTGCACAGGCGGCAGAGTTGGGGGCAGGGAAACTCTAAGGTCATTCATACAAAGTAGCCAATTTACAGTTATGGTTACACTGGAGTCAATTAAAGTGTTTTATTAGCAGGAATTTGAATCTTTTACCTTCATTAACATTTAACAGTAAATGGGAGAAAAAAGGTAAATAAAATATTATCTGGCTTTTTAAAGGTCATTTCAGATTGAGCATTATAAAGTGTGAGATGGGGAAGGGTGGGGCGGCCCTTTGTGTGGATTTAGTACATGGGGCCCACTATACCTATAGATCTCTGGAGAGATCTCATAGCACCAGCAGCAGGAGAACATCTCTTGGCAGGTGAGGTGCTCAAAGGTGCATTCATTAGAGGCAGCACATTTGGGGCAGGAGGAGGGATGAGAGAGACCTGACATGTGAGAATGAATATTTTGCTTCAGATCTCAGATTGTAAATGATCTGGGGTATGCAGTTCTTAATAATTACTCCCATGATCAACATCTGCTTTTTAACAACCCTAGGCTATCAACCCAAATTGATTAAATGACATACCTAATCATTGCCCCAAAGGAAAGAAGCACAAAGCAAGCTCTGTACCCCAGTCTCAAAGAGTCCCCAAGAGGGCCTTGGGGAAGCCCCCGTCACAGGATGCAGGCTATGTTCATGCCCCAGGCCTGCTGTTATTGGAAACCAGAAGCAGAAATATACTTTGGCAAGAATATAAATGTTCAACCTGAAAAGAAACTCCTTTTATTTTTTAAATTTTCAAAATGTAGAACCATGAGCAATTAGAAAGCCATCCAAAAGCTGTCCAGTTAATATTTCAACCCAACTTGTCATCCTTGGAGATGATAAGACCTAATGTGTCCTATCATCAAGCATCATCTGACCCTGGGAAGGCCTCAGGAAGCAAAGATGTTCCCACTGCTGGAGAAAGAACTTTCTTGAAATTCTTTATCAGAATGAGTAGACTAGAAGGAGAAGACCCACTCCTGCCATGATGGGGTTTCTAAAGGTTTTAATGACAGCTGTCCTCCTCAACCTAGGTGAAGGAATGGGTGGAGAGATATACAAAACCCTCGCCAATGAGAAGTTTCCCTTTTGAGGCAGTAATAGAAACACGGTCTTACTCAAATGAGTGAGCTACTAGGTTAAATCTCCTTTCACTGCCTTCATCATTACGGCATTTCACTTTACTGCATCTGAAAATAGGGGAGAAATGAAATCACAGCAAAATAAATATTTCTTAATTTTAAATAAATATTGCTAATCATAGTGATTGTGTTCAGAGCACAATGCAAATATATAAATACAAAGAATAAAATTGAAAGGAAAAAAGGTTATTTACATACATAAATACAAATCAAAAATCCGATTTTAATGTGCTAAAAGCATCTGGTCTAGTTCTCTAAATGTCAAAGGCCACTGCTCGCTGTCCCTCCAGCACTACCCCAATTAATAGCTGAGGAGACGGCCTTTCATTTCTCTAAATCTGAAGGTAAATATCAAGGACTTCAGTGCAAAAAATGATGAGGACCTTTTCCTGTTCCATTTAACAACTTTATTTAGCATCTGATCTAGCAAAGCAATATAAAATGGCTTCTGGAAGGAAGTGGCAAACCAGAGCTCTAAAAAGCCTTCCCCATAAGCTCTTCCACTTCATTCCATTTCCTTTTCTGATTGTACAAGATACATCAGTGACTTCTCACCCACTAAAGAAGTCTGGGGATATCATTGAGCCTCAAAGATCTTCAGCACCAAGGTGTACAAGGTCATAGCAAGAGGCAGGGGGAGACTGGGGCCATTTTCTATGTCATGAAGAGAAGCCAACATTCTCTATGATGCATGTAGATACAGGTGCTATTATCCAAAAAAGTTGTCATATGGGGCTCCTGATAACCACTGAAATAATCTCCTTTTTAAAAATTATATTGAACACATAGAAATCAAGCACTGTGTTTTTGCCTTAGTGAATGTCATCTCATTTCAGTTCTACAAGAATGGTGTGCAGTGGGTGGTTTTATCTCAAATGCAGAGGATGAAGCTCGGCTCAGAGACAGAATGCAGTCTGCTCTGGTCACTGTTGTTATACCAGCCTATATCTTCTTCCAATCAATCTGTTCTCTCATGAAGGTAATTTGGAACTGAATAAATGAAATGACCATTTATTCCTACCAACACAACAATGCTTTCTTACCCACTCTGGGTGAGTAACACGGACTCACTGAGAACCAGCTCCAGAAGGGACCCTGGAGATCTGGGAGCTTCCCTCAAGGAACATGCTAAATGGGGAGAGAGGCTGGTGGCCTAACAATGACTGGGAGTTCTGTCGCATGCAATGAAGAATTGCACTGCCCCACTGAGAAATGCCCACCCCTCTATTTTCTGACTGGTGAAGAAACTAAGGCTCAAAACTGAATCTTAGGACTCAAGCTCTCAACCCCCAGTTCAGAGACAGCCACTGTGTTTTCAGTTGAGAAATAGAGGAGCAAAAACACACACAAAAAAGAGAGAGAGAAATAGAGAAGCAATATACTAGAAATATATAGATATCTTATGTTGTTTCTGCTTTCCTGCACAACCCACCTCTGTTTACTAGCTCTGCAAAGGCCGATGGCTGTTCTCTGCACCTCTGCCTTCTTCTTTAGGCAAATATAATGAGCCCCTTGCAGCAATTCACACATTTCTTTTCCTGTCCTCTCAGGTAAGGGGTTCTTCCCTACTACCTGAATTCAGCAGAAAACTTCAAATTATTCAAGAAAGATGTTCTGATTCAACCAACACCTACTGCATGCTTCGCATATGCTAGGCATTGAGTTTGGTGCTTGTCAATATATTATTTCATTTAAGTGTAACTCAACACTACAACATGGGTACTACATCCATTTTACAGATTAAAAAACTGAGGTTTTGTTGGTTTATGTAAATTTCTCAAGGGCTCATGCCTAGTGGCCTAATGTCAGACCGAGGTGTCTCATCTACCACCATCTACTATCACTCAGTTCCCTCTACCTCTCAGTTCCATCACATCTTTGCACCAATCACCTCCTCCTCAAAAAAGAGATAATCACAGGAAGTACCTTTCAAAAGTTAAGATTCTATCAGGTAGGTGAGTTCTCAAGAGATGTGAGTAAAAGAAAGACTCATTGAGACAGAATTTCTAAGAACTCTGGCCACATTTCTAGGTGAAAATGGCAGACTTATGTGTATACACATGTTATTCATTTGCCAAAGAAAAGAAACACGTTCATGGTGAACTGAAAGCTCCTGAGATAGGTGGGCACAGAGGGAAAAAAAAATCAATGATGAAAGCTCATAGCCATTTACAAAAACATAATCTCATACATACATGCAAACATACACATGGTATGTGTGTATACATACTGAAATAGTTACCTGTGAAAGCATGCTAGGGAATCAGAATAGGAAATAAAAGAAAAAATAATATAAGAGAACTATGATTAACACAATGATCTACTCTTGAGGTTAACATTTTTTCAAGTTCATGGCAATTTAAAAATAAAGTTTATGAAAAAAATTGCCAATAAACATGATAAAATTCCCAAACCGATTGAGATGTGACTGTAGGTATGAATTAGCAAGAAGAGGGAGAGAAGATGAACTTGCTAAAAGGGGTATCCTCTTTAGGAATTTCATAATTATGGGCTCTTGCTATTCAGTAATTGCAAAAAAACCACCCTGGCTCCAGCCCCCTTGCCTGCTGGGAGGGCAAGACAGAATTATGGACTAACATGAAGGATGGACACTGGTGGATAGCACCCATCAGAGTGCATAACAGGTCTGAGGATCCAGGTCAGAGACGGCCACCCCAGTTTAGGCTGCATGTAATTAAAAGGTGTGCATGGAGTAAAAACTGACCCTCACCACCTTGGGCATGTCTAGAGGCTGCTTATTTTAGGCAAAATTCTTTATTGTTTTTCCTTTGTTCTTTTGGTTTTAAAATAATATACAGAAATCATGTAACTTGACCAAATAAAAAATAAATATCATAACATCTGGCCAATGTTTAAAGTGCAAAGGCTTTTAGCGACTGTGTGGTGAGAGGACACACATACACACAGAGGCGGAACAAACACTCTGATAAATACAAATATGAATTCGAGGGCAAATGAGGCATGAAACATATAGGCCAATAAACAACACAGAAGAAGGTCATATTAAATTTTTTTTTAATCTAACCAGACTGGGAAGCATTTGAGCCAGAATACCCACCAAGACAAGACTTTCAAGGAAGTTGCATTTTCTAACAAGTACAGAGGATTGGTGTTCTTTTATTTGTTGTAACTCAGACATAAAGAAGCCTAGGATCTTACTGGACTGTGATTTTGAAGGTGAGACTGTGAAGGTTTAACATATCTAAAAACACATCATTGACCTATCATGAAAAAATAAAATACGCCTAAAATATTTCTGTACTCACAGCTCTTTTTTTGAAAAATGCCTTGTCTGGGAGGCCCTTATGTTCATAAAGTCCTTTTTAGTCCACAAAGCTCCTTCAAAACCATTTTGCAAAGTGGAAAGTACAGGAATTATTTGCTGGATGAGGAAATCAGAACAGAAAGGTCAGGTGATTTTCTTGAGCTCTTATGGTCAGAGATAGGATAGTCCAACTAGGATCTGACATGTCAGACTCCTAATGTGGTACAGCCCTGCCAATCTGCCAGTCCTATGAAATGTGCACTGTTTGACCCCTGCTGCTCTTTTATGCAAAGCTGATTTCAGGAGGCCGCTGTGTACCAACACATCCCATATCAACCATCCCTTTCTCAAGGGAGGCAGGATGGTGTGGCGGCTGAGAGCTAGACAGGCCTGGGTGCAAATCCTAACTCTATGAGATACCTCCTACGGGGCTTTGGAATGTTGCTGGCCTCTGTAAAACTGAGTTTTCTCTTCAGTAGTGATGATAATTACTGTCTTCCAAAGCCCTAAGCATAAAAAAGGCCTTGGCCCACAGTAAGCATTATTACAATTTCTCCTCCACAGTATGCAAAGGTAAGGAAGGAGAAGCATAAACTTTCAGGGCATGATCAGAAGAGGTCGTGCACAGGGCAGCCTGGGGCTTCCTAGTCAAGTCTCAAATAGAACCTCAAACAGAAGGACCTAGGAATGCAGACTTTTCCGTGCATGGAATTTATCACAGCCAAAAGAACAATGAGAATAAATGTCTAAGAGAATCTTTCACCCCACCCCCAACCCACCACATGCACACCCAGAAGCACTGTGGGTCGAAAGAAAACGGATTCTTTCAAGATTCCCAGACCAGTCTGTGCAAAGTGAAAAGGTTTCCAGCCCCTGTCGGTTCTGAGAAATACCTGAGCCTTGCAAGGCTGAGGTCACCTGAAGCTCCTCGGGGGGCTCTCTGTCTGCACTAATTAGAGAAAGCAATATTGTTTGAAAGCATTCCCTTCATCTGTCTTCCAACCTCTCTTTGCTCCAGGATTTGGGTGTTCGCAGGCCCAGGCCACACAGCCTGCCAGCCCTTCAAAGGCGGGAATAAACACAAGCTCACCAAACAGGTGGTGATGAGAGACGTGCCCAGACTGCCTTGGCCGTTCCGCTCTGCACCTTCACTTTCATTATCTTCATCATTTGTCAAGCAGAGGCAGGCTGGTGAGCCAGGGCTTCCAAACCTTCAAAAGGAAATACTGACTAAACGACCATGCTGCTGCTTCCATGACCTCCTCTTTACCTGCTAGATACCCACAGGGACTCACATTCTCAAAAGACGAGTCATCGTTAGACTTTGCTCACTGACATCCAGAGGCCCAAGGAGAGCAAGAGAAATGAAGGGCCAGTCTTAGGAGGAGTTATGAACTGCACCAAGAAACTGGAAAATGCAAAATTAACTTTCAAGGGTAAGGACATACAGACAGGACCAATTCACTCAGAACCTGAGAGAAACATAGTCTTTATGATGATGAAGGAGTACAAAATTCCCCAAGAATTTGGCTCCTAACCTCACTTCTTTGGAGAGCTCAGGCTTTCCCTATATACCCACAAAACTCCTCTTAGAATTTTATGAAAAGAGTCCCTAAATTGAGAGAGGGACAAAATGAAGTTTTTACAGTGTTGGCTCAGCTAATAGGCTTGTTGAAGTAGAAAACAGTTTTTGTGTGGAACGAGGAGGAGGAAAGAAGGAAGTAAAGGGGTTGGGGTGGGGAGGGAAGGTGATGTTTTGTTTTTCTCCTTCCATAGTGGGAGAGGGCTGACCAGAAGTTGGAAGGTACATTGTTGGGGTGCCACAAATTTTGCAGCCCTGGGTGTGCCCAAAAAGTGCCCATAAACCTAAGCTCACATCTCGAGGTGGATCACAAGCCAGAAGGCTAAGACCTGAGCAGAGTTTAGGCCTCTTATCCCCATTCACTCTTCTTCCTGGTCTTCTCCAACTCTCTTCCAGAAGTTTCCTGGAGAAGCTCTCCCAGCCACTCTCTTAACTAAACTACTCCCATCCCCAAGTCACCTCAACATATGCCCCTCTTTGAGGAACAGAACTATAACTGGTTCCAAAACTGTTTCTATCCCCAGATAAGATAGGACTGAAGGCAGAATATGAGCTTCCTACATGTGTGGATATTCCAGCACAGTGATTATATTTAAGGTTTTTTCCCTAACAGTAAAAGTTTCATTTATCTTTAAAGGTAACCTTGACAGGTCTACTCAAATAAATGAATATTTCCCTCTTGACAAATGTATCTCCCCACAATGCATCTGCATGACCATCTCATCTAAAAAATACAGAGGCTAACATGATTTTGATGCTAACCATCACTGAGAAACTCTCAGGGCTTTTTTTTTTTTTTTTTTTTTGAGGGGTGTGAATAGGCATCTTCTTGTTCCTCACAAATTGGTCTCTAGCCTGAATGAGAAATGCAGGAAAGCACAGAGGTGTAAAGGCATGGCATGCGGAGGAAGACTGGGCTGTTTCTATTCAGCTGGAGCTCAGAGAAGGGCCACGGGGATCAACACAAGATGAGGTCAGGAAGGTAAGCAGAGTTCATATTGGGAGGGTCTCCACACATTTTCTTTCCTATAATGGGAAGCCATCTAAGATATTTAAGTAGGTAATCCATGGGATTTGTATTTCAGTTCTGTGATAGTTTGTGGAGATCATAGAAAAAGGAGAACCTAAAGATAGAAGGAGCCAATTCTTCATTCATGAAGCAGACACTGAGTGCCTGCAATATGCCAGGCACTGTGCCAGGCACTGTGAGTCCAGTAATGAATGAAGTCAACACCATTACTATCCTGGAGCTTGCAGTCGACCAGCATGTGAGGATGGCAGTGGACAGCACTGAAGGACCCAGATGCATTTATGATGTGCATGGGGAATGTTCTCAACACAGTGAATTTGAGATGTTTGTGAAATAGCCACATGGGTAGGTACAAGGAGGCCTACAAATTTAAACAGGAATAGAATTTCTAAAAGTCATTTCATCTGAAGAAAGTCTGCTTTCCTAATCATCATCTGTGGGTTTCTACTCAGAAGAGAACATTTCCCTTGAAGTTTTCCTTGTCAAACTGAGAGGTGAGTAACTTGCCCAAGTAATAGTGCAATTAAGTGGCAAAGCCCCAGGGTTAAGCCCAGGCCTGTGGGGCCAGGGTCTGCCCTCAAAGAGCTGGGTACAGAATAAAAGGTCTGGAGCACAAGCCCCAGGCCTGAATTACAATTGTGGAACTCAGGCACCACTCCCCTTTACTACATAGAAGTTGATTATTGCTCCCCAACGTTGTACAAAAGTCAAGGGAGAGCAGACATAAAACAGACCTGAAACAAACTCTCAGTGGGTCTTCCTCTTCTATAAAAGCAACCCTGACCATCAAACCACTAGCCATCTTTCCTACATCCCTTCTAGAGGCCAAAAACCCCTCACCTACAGAAACCCACTCTGCTTCATTCACATTTCTTTCAATGCCATTTACATATTTTATTCCACCCTCTTTAATTCAGCAGATCCTTCCTCTCACCCCATTCTGTTCTCAGAGTTTGCTAGTTCTTAGCAAAAATAACAGATTTACTGCGTCAGTTCCCACAATGCACACGTATTTATTAGGTCCTGCCTTAAAGCAAATTCAAACATCTTCTATGATCATTTTTTCCAAGTGTCAGAGATCTGGCAATCCAACTTCGGGATGACTCTTAACATATAGTCTACCATCTGGAGCTGGCTACCCATAAGTTGTAATATTTCAGTGCCTTTCAGGTACTCTATATGACCTGCTAATTATCTGTCAAATGTAGGCATCAGACACAAATCAAACAGGTGAAAAGAACTTGATCTAATCTCTGTTTTTTCCAGTTTCTGAGTCTCTGAATACCACATACATCAAGCCTATGTCTTGCTCTGGGACAGCACATACTTTAATGCATTCCCCAAAGCCCACAATTCTATGCAAAGAACTGTTTCCTTTGCTGCTGAGATTAATAAGCTGATTCTCTTTCCTTGCCTGAAAATGTCTGAACAATGTACGGCTGATCCAGCCCCCTCCTTTCCAGAGGGCATGTTGCAATGCCATGATATGAAGGTCTCTAAAACTTGAGTATAGCACTCTGCCCATGAGGAGGAAACTCGGGCTTAGAGGCAACTCTTGACAAGGCTATCTGATATAATTTGTCCTCTCCTTTGTGGACGAATGTCCAAGGAGACAAGAGCCACCATAGCATTTAGCTTTTATTTCCCTTCCTGAATTCCAGGAAGAAGTCCTAAACTTTTGATAAGCAAACCAACTTCAATTATGTGGGAGATACCTACTCATAAATTCATTCAACCAGTATTTATGAGCACTTACTATGTACCAGGTCCTGTGCTAAAATAGAGTATAAACAAAAAACATGCTATTCTATGATAACTAACATTAATTCCTGAAGATTTTATATACTATCAGTGGCCTTTGTTTGATGGGTGTTCGGTGTATACAACCCAAATCGTCAATATTAAAAGGAATTCAGCATTTTTTTAAAAAGTGTACTCTTACATTCCCATGGAGCTTTAGGAGGACAGGGATTTTTGTCTGTACTATTCAGGCTGTATCTCTAGCACCTTGAACAGTGTCTGAAACATAGTAAGTACTCAATAAATATTTACTGAACAAATGAATAATGCTCTTGACCCACAGAGAGAAGGCAATTACCTTCCATATCCCTTAACCAAATAAGTACTTGGGGAATACTAGCACCATTTTCTAACCAAAAAACTTAGGAGTAGGTCTACTTTGTAGTCACTGGAAAAGATGTTGTACATAAATTGTCAATGACACTGACTACGATATCTAGCTGTGTGGAAAAGCAGGTTACAAAGCAATACATTCAGTGTAAGCCCATTTTTAAGCCAAAATGTAAATTATGGCTCTTCTGAGTGATGGGCTTTGGGGTAGTTCTTATTTTTCTTCTGTGTATTTTCAGTATTATCTAAATTCCCTGCAATGCACATTTAAAAATATTACTCTAAAAGAAAGTTCACGATCCAAATTTTGATCTGATTTTATCTTCAGTTTGCATTTAGAATCTACTCAAGGCCTTCCATCTAGCTAGAAATTGCAAAACCTCTATTGTAGGAGGTAAGACAGAGTGATGAAGTTCCTAACAGAGGCTGATATTTCATACCAGGCCTGGAGAGAAGAGAGGTGACCCTAAGAATCATCAGATAATGACCAATCAGTGACCTGTGTCAAAGAGCTAATTATGCCAGTTATAACTCTGGGAAGGTCACCTACAGAGATAGGAAAGGTATGAGCACAGAAAAGACAATGCTCCAAACATGAAAAGGGATCTTCTTGAAATCCAGGAGAATAATGCCACCAAAATCCTTTTAACAGTAATTAGCTGTATTTCATTGGTTTCCCAAGACAGACTTTTCCATTTTTTTTTTTTTTTAATTTTATTTCTTTGAGAGAGAGAGAGAAAGAGTGAGCACAAGCGGGCAGAGGGTCAGAGGAAGAGGGAGAAACAGACTCACTGCTGAGCAGGGAGCCCGATGCGGGGCTCGATCCCATGACCCTGGGATCATGACCTGAGCCAAAGGCAGTTGCTTAACCACTGAGCCACCCAGGTGCCCCAAAACAGAATTTTCCTAAACAAGATCAGGAATGTAAAGCCAATTTTTTAAAAAAATTGCTATTCTCTCTCTTTTTTCTCCACTTTCTCACCTAGGAAAAAGGTTAACTAAGATTTCAAAGCTTAGCCTAGCTGCTGCTTCTCTGGAGTTTGGCAGCTGTTGGGTTTTGGTGTGTGAGTGCCAGTTATTTGCTTTGCCAGCAATGTGTTAGGATAATCACCCACTGAAGGATTTCAACACATTACATTTCCCCAGAAGCCTTTGTCTAACAAGGTAATTTATGACCTGTTCAGGAATCTGGTCTTTACAAAACAATAAATTCACACTTGCGCTGGACTTCAAAGCTGCTATTATGAGCCTCGGTAGCAGAAGGCATCCTGTAGCTCAGAGCCAGATCAACAGATAAGTGAGTCTGTAATGCTCTCTTTCAGGCAGGCTGCAAAGGGGACAAGGCTGACAGCCACTTGCAGCAGGATTTGGCTGTTCCTGCAAAATCTGACCCTAAAATTGGGTCCTCTTGACAATGTTAAAATCATTTCACCCACTCTACAGAATGTAAGATCTATACGATTTAGGAGGTTGACAAGGAACCAGATGCTTCCTATGGGACAGGCAGGTACTCCTGCCCTTGGTAAGATCTCACTGGAATGTTAACAGAAGCCCAGTCCTCCAACCCTGTAGCCAACCTAAGCCCAAAAAGCCACTTTCTGGAAAGAGGGGCATAAGCTTCTCATTGTCTCCAACTGTTTCAACAAGTTCTGGAAGCCAAGGGCATTTTTTCTTTTTTTGGAAGTATAGTTAACATACAATGTTATATTAGTTTCAGGTATATAATATAGTGATTCAACAATTCTATTACTCATTGCTCATCGAGATGAGAGTACTCTTAATCCCCATCACCTATTTCACCCATCCCTCCACCCACCCCCTTCTGGTAACCACCAGTTTGTTCTCTGCTTTTAAGAGTCTGGTTTGTTTTTTGTTTGTTTCTTTCTCTCTCTCTCTCTTTCTCTTTTTCTTTTTTTTTGTCTTTTTCTTGGTTCGTTTATTTTGTTTCTTAAATTCCACATTAGTGAAATTGGATGGATTTGTCTTTCTCTGACAGACTTATTTCACTTAGCATTATACCCTCTAGGTCCATCCATGTTTCATTCTTTTTATGGCTGAGTAATATTCCATTCTGTATACATATACACCACATCTTCTTTATCCATTCGTCTATACATGGACACTTGGGTTGCTTCCATATCTTGGCTATTGTAAATAATGCTGCAATAAAAATAGGGGTAAAGCCAAGGACATCTTGCCCATGCACAAATCCTGCATAAATCCTATGCCAGGTTTTTCAGAGTGTGGTCTGTATCCTGCTTACACGAGGATCACCTCAGATGCTGGTTTAAAAAACACAAGTGCCTGGACCCCACTTTGGACCTTTTGTATCAACTCCCAGCTGCTGGGCCTCAGAACTGGCATCTTTAACAGTCCAGATGATTCTTACACACACTAAAATTTAAGAAACACTGGGGAGGATGTAGTAGATCAAACTAGGAGTTTAAGCTTGGGGGCCTTGGGATGAGCAAGATCCAGATTCAAATCTAGAAGCCACAATTTATTAGCTGTGTGACCTTGGACAAATGTCTGAATCTTTCTGAACTTTGGTTTACTGATAAGTGAAAAGGAAGAAATGTCTCCTAGTTTTGTAGTAAGGAGTAGCTTCTGGCTTTGAAGACATGCCCTGCCTTCCCCTTCAGACTTATGGCTCTCTTTCTTGGTGTCTGGCCTCTGCCTACAGCTTCCCTGTTGCAGTTTGCCCAGACATAGTAAGCTATCGGGTTCACTATTCCAAGCAGCTCCCTGTACTATAGTTCCCATGAAAATACAGGTCTTCCATTTAAGACACAGGACGCATAATGCAGCTATACTATTTTTATTTCTTTTTCCATTTTTTTTAAACAGAACCCATTTTTCCAATCCTATCTTTCATAGAACTTTAATTCATTAATCAGATATTTTTTAAAAGCAGTAGCTCTAAAGGACAGTGGGGAAGGTTTCAATTTGGAGTCCACTTTCCCCTCCACGCCACCTCAAAGCCCCCTCAAGTCCTCAGCTGGGGGAAGTACGCCTGGAGGTGAGGCAGAGAGGCGGGAGGAAGACAGTGAGGAGTCACATGGTGCCAAGATGACACAGAAGCTGGTGGCATCAGTACCCACGCTGGGTGCACAGGGCAGGGAACAAGTTTGCAAAGAGAACAGAATGAGCTCTGTTCCTGATATATTTAGTTTGAGTTCTGTGGCAACCAGATGAGGACACTTAGCAAGGCACTTGGAAATTCACACCTAGAATTACAGGCAGAGATCCAAGCAGAGATATAGAGATGCTTCTTACTTCTAAATCAGTGGTTCCCAAACATGCTATACCTTCGAATCACCTGGGAGCTTTAAAAAGAATTTATGCCTGGGTCCCACCTCCAGAGATTCTGATGTAATTGGTCTGTTGTGGCTGGATATTCAGGAATTTTAAGCTCCCCAGGTGATTCCAGTGTTCAGCTAAGTTTGGGAACCACCGCTCTCGGTGAAAAAGAAAATATTTGGTCCTCATTTAAGCATAACTGTGCAGATGTAGGAAGCTTTATTCAACAACCACATGCTTGGAATTATATTTAAAAAGGCAGAAATCCAAATGTTAATTACGATTTGTACAGGTGACCCTTGAACAACAGGGAGGTTGGGGGCCGTCAACACTCCCCTTCCCCCGTGCAGTCAAAAATCCGAGTATAACTTTTGACGCCCCAAAACTTTACTAATAGCCTACTGTTGACCGGAAGCCTTACCGATAACATAAACAGTCAATTAACATATATTTTGTATGTCATATGTATCGTATACGGTATTCTTACAATAAAGTAAGCTAGGGAAAAAAGAACAAAGAGAAAATACATTTGCAGTATTATACGTGTATTTATTGTAAAAAATCTCCATATAAGTGGATGTGTGGGGTTCAAAGCCCTGTTGTTCAGGGGTCAGTTGTATTAGTTTCCTGAGGCTGCTGTAACAAATTATCACAAATTTGGTGTCTCAAAATAACAGAAATTTATTCTCACACTTCCAAAGTCTGAAATCAGTATCACTGGGTGGAAATCAAGGTGACACAAAGACCACACTCTCTCAAGAGGCTCAGGAGGAGAATCTGTTCCTTGCCCTTTCCAACTTCTGGTGGCTGCCAATATTTTTGGCTTCCTTGTGATCACATCCTTTCAATCTCTACCTCTGTGATCACACTGCCTTCTCTTTTTCTGTGTGCAAATCTCCCTCTGCCTCTTATAAGGAAATATAGGATTGCATTTAGAACCCACCTGGAAAATTCGGGATAATCTCCTGATCTCAAGAGCCTTGATTTAATCACACCTGCAATGTCCTTTTTACCATATTTGGTAATGTTCACAGGTTCCAGGGATTAGGACCCAGTATCACTGAGGGACTATTTAATCTACCAAGGTCAGCCTTCAAGGATTCGTATTCCTCCCACATGCAAAATAAATTCACCCCCATCTTAGTAGCCTCTAAAGTCTCAAGCCATTAATGGTACTAGCTCATATCCAAAATCACATCTGGGTGTGAGTCCCAGCTGTCATTTACTACCTGGTGAACTTGGCATCATATTTAGCTTGCCTGAGCCTCAGTTTCTTCCCAGGTAGAATGAAGATAATGACAGCACCAATTTCAATGAGGTTTATATAGTTTATATGAGATAATATCTGTAAAATATTTATTTAGAGCTGGGCTCATTGTTAGCAGATCAAAAATATTGGCAACTGTCTTAGTCTGTTCAGGCTACCACAACAAAGTACTAAAGACTCAGTGGCTTATAAATGACAGAATTTATCACTCACACTTCTGGAGGCTGGAAGAGCAAGATCAGGGTGCCAACATGGTTAGGTTCTGGTGGGAGCTCCCAGCCTCTTCCAGGCTACAGATGGCTCACTGTGTCCTAACATGGCAGAAAGAGAGCTCTCCGATTTCCTTTTATAAAAGCACTATTCCTATTGAAGAGGGCTCTACCCTCAAGACCTAATCACCTCCCAAAACTCCACCTCCTAAAATCATCACTATGGGGGTCAGTATTTCAACATATCAATTTTGAGGGGCCATAAACATTGAGTCCATTACAGTAACGATGATTAATAATAGCAAACCTTATGAATGTTATCCCAAGAACTGAGGCCCACAACAGGCTATTTGATGAGCTGGTGGGTTTGTAACTAATAATACTAATATCAGCTAAAGATTATGTAGCTCTTTCTGTCAGGCACTATTCTATGTGTTTTACAGATATAGACTCATTTGGCTTTCGGAAATAACCCTGGGAGGTAGATACTATTATTATTCCTATGTTACAGATGGACAGTGAGAGAGAAGTTAATCCCAGGTCGCACAGCTAATAAGTGAGGGAGCCAGGAATTAAACCCAGGCAGACTAGCTCCATTGTCCTTGCTTACAGTCACTATATCATCTCAGTTTTCATTATAAAAAGGGGTAATTTGTAAACAGTATGGATGTTCCTCAAACAGTTGAAAATAGAGCTACCCTACGATCCAGCAATTGCACTACTGGGTATTTACCCCAAAGATACAAATGTAGGGATCCGAAGGGGTATGTGCACCCCAATGTTTATAGCAGCAATGTCCACAATAGCCAAACTGTGGAAAGAGCCAAGATGTCCATCGACAGATGAATGGATAAAGAAGATGTGGTATATATACACAATGGAATATTATGCAGCCATCAAAAGGAATGAGATCTTGCCATTTGCAATGACGTGGATGGAACTAGAAGGTGTTATGCTGAGTGAAATAAGTCAATCAGAGAAAGACATGTATCATATGACCTCACTGATATGAGGAATTCTTAATCTCAGGAAACAAACTGAGGGTTGCTGGAGTGGTGGGGGGTGAGAGGGATGGGGTGGCTGGGTGATAGACATTGGGGAGGGTATGTGCTATGGTGAGCGCTGTGAATTGTGCAAGACTGTTGAATTACAGATCTGTACCTCTGAAACAAATAATGCAATATATGTTAGGAAAAAAAAAAGAAGAAGAAGATAGCAAGAGGGGAAGAATGAGGGGAGTAAATCGGAGGGGGAGACGAACCATGAGAGACGATGGACTCTGAAAAACAAAGTGAGGGTTCTAGAGGGGAGGGGGGTGGGGGGATGGGTTAGCCTGGTGATGGGTATTAAAGAGGGCATGTTCTGCGTGTAGCACTGGGTTTTATGCACAAACAATGAATCATGGCACACTACATAAAAAACTAATGATGTATGGTGATTAACATAACAATAAAAATTTTTTTAAAAAGGGGGTAATTTGTGACACAGCAACCTGTCCAGTCTTAAAGGTAACTTCTGTGATTTCCGGCTAGCAGACTTCTAAAGCCCATCCCAGCTTTAGCGTCTTAAATATAGCCAAGGAGAAATTTCTGACCTCCTAATTTGTCCCTGGATAGGAGAAATTCAGACTTCAGTGGTTCCAGCTGTCAACCTCCTGCAGCCTTTGGGCAAAGGAACACCCTGACAAGTCCACGCGGTTAACATTGGCACTAACCACCTGGTTGCCAGATTAGTGAGAGCTTGTGAACAGAAATCAGGAGAGTCTGGGGTTCCCACCCAAAGCCATCTCTTTGAACAGGCTGCAGCTGCCTCTAAGGTTGTTCTTTGGCCAGGACGTGGTTGCAAAGTTCACACTTAAAAGTCCATTTAAGAGGATTTAAAAGAAACAACAACAGAAGCAGGTGGAGTAGAAGTGACCTAGTCACCTTTTGCCCTTAGTGCTGCATCAACAGCTGGGAGGAACAGGGCAAGCCAGCAATACTGGATCATAAAGCTCTGTAACTCCCAGCCGGCGGTGGCTTTGAACAGAGTGCCTACCAGGGATTCTGCTCTGTAGCAAAGTGATCCACAATGAGGGAGAGAACTGCAGCTGGGACTCAGAGCAGACATGGATGGGAGCAGTTAATGTCAGTAGTTGAAAATCACCACCAAAGGTGATTTGACCACTTCATTGCCAAATTGAACAGGTCTCTTCAGAGCCCAGTTTAAGCACGTTGCTTTTAGGGGTCTCAGGTTTGATAAGGGGCAGCAAGTTTCGCAGAGAATTAAAGATTAGCTGCCTACAACATTGGTTTTCTTTAAGCAGTTCAACTGCCCGTCTTAGTTGCTTTATTAAGTTTATATCCTGAGCTATCCTTCATGGGAAAGTGAGATCATAAGAACAAATACAAGTGGCAAGGGAAGGAGACTTATAGGGGCATATAATTCCTGATTCAAAACCAGGAATAGGTAGGGGTGCCTGGGTGGCTCAGTTGGTTAAGCATCCACCTTCTGCACAGACCATGATTCCGGGGTCCTGGGATTGAGTCCCAGGATCGAGCCCCTCAACGAGCCCCACATCGGGCTCCCTGTGGGGAGTCTGCTTCTTCCTCTTCCTCGGCCCCTCCCCCTGCTCGTGTTCTCTCTCTCACTTGCTCACTCTCTCAAATAAATAAAAATCTTCTTTAAAAAATCAGGAATATTTAGATTTGAAAAGAAAATATGATGTCATCTATTTTGATATAAAGTGCCAAATTCAAATGAATTACTATTCTTTAGTAACCCTCCCCCTCCCCTCACACCAAAGGAAAAAATATTGCATGTTATCCTATCTTTTTCCAAAAAGAGATTTTGGTTAATATTCTAAATGCTTTTTAAAAGCCACTGGCAGGCGTCTGGGTGGCTCAGTTGGTTAAGCATCTGCCTTTGGCTTGGGTCATGATCCTGAGGTCCTGGGCTCAAGACCTGCAAGCCCCACATCGGGCTCCCTGCTCAACGGGGAATCTGCTTCTCCCTCTCCCTCTGTTCCTCCCCCCTGCTCATGCTCACACTCTCTCAAATAAATAAATAAAATCTCTAAAAAAACTTAAAAGCCACTGGCTACTTTATATCTAGGATTATAATTAGGGTGACTAGTCATTGCTATTTGCCTGGGACTGGGGTAAACTTTCAGTGCTAAAACCAGGAAAGTCCCAAGCCAACCAGGGCAGTAGGCCACCTTAATTATAAAGCAAGTAAAAGATAGTAATATGTAAGAAGTGAGATCACACACTGGAGTCATATTGCATATTGACTTTTCTGTTTACTACTCAAGTTACTCAACTACTTAATATCACAAATAAAGTCAAATTTTATTGGCCATTTTTGATACCTCTTCCAAAACTGCCAACCTTTGTTGTAGAGAATCCTTCACCCATCCCCATCTACTCTCCTATATCAGGGTCATGTCAGTTCACAAAATGGCGACCACAGTATTATGTTACTAATAAGAGTAAGAAAATTAGGCCATTTATCCCATTTCAAACCAAGAACGTCTTTTCACAGAAATCACAGTCTTAGATTTACTTTTACAGCTTAGTCTTTTGAAAAACACTAACCATTTTCCTCAAATTTACTCAACTGAATCTGTTCATAAAAAGGACTATTTTGATACGTTGGCCTGCCACACCATTGCTCACACTCATGTACACACACACACACGCAGACATCGAAACCTGTTTGGAAGAGAACATGTTTAAACAGATTTAACCTGTGATATATTAGAAAGAACACAAGCTCAGGAATCAGACTAATGTGACAGAGGGAATGCCTAATGCTTCCTGAAATTCCTCCTCTAAAAATAGACTTGTAATTCTCACCACAACATAAAATATTGGTTAAATAAGGTTGCTTGTTTACATAAGATTCCAGTGAAAATGCTAGAGTTCTAACTATCAAGTATTCTTTGTTTTAAAAAATATAATGGCATCATTTTGCAGCATCTATTGTTCAATTTGACTCTTACCCTAGGAATTTAAGTTTGTAAAAACTTCACATACAAACTGCTGACTTCTTTGTCACTATGGGTTCAAACAGGAGTTAGCAACTGAAGAGTAATAATTGGTAACTGTTCATAACTTTATAAATGAAAAGATCTGAAGCTTAAAAAAGACATTTATTCTTCTCTTCCTGCTGGGAACATGTATCTTCTGCAAAGTTAGGTACCCTTGTGATAAGAATGATGTTAGAAATGATGTCCCCAAATAAAACTAGCAGCAAAGTAAATTTGCCCTCTAATTTCAACGATGTAAAATGCTCAGCAGTCCTGAGGCACTGTGACAAATTATTTTTCTGGGTAATCAAGAGAGAACTTCCTACCGAAATTTCTAACATTCATTTTTATTTTAGTATTCTAATTTGCCCCAAATGTTAGTGAGTTGGCCTTTGATTCCATCAATGCCTTGTCTTTGGTCAACACATTATTATAAACAATCTTTGTTTTGTAGTTGCAGGAAATGGAATTTTGGCTGAAAGAGTGTATACTGACTGCAGATCAGCCTGCAGGAAGTTTAAGTGGTTCTTAAAATGTATTAAGTATTTGTGTTGTGATTTAAAATTATGAAGGAAAAAAAATCAACACTTATTGAGTAACCGTGCAGACTGTATACTGTAGGTATCCTACTGCAAGGGATTTCATCCTTGCACATCCCGAGGGATAACAACCATCAGTTTCACTCTTGAGGAATCTGAGTCGGAATTAGACATTTCCCCTCTTTCAGGTCTTACCCTGAAGTCCATGCTCTTTTAATATTCTACAGGGCAAACCTGTTTCAACTTGTTCTGTTCAAAACAGGTTGCAAAAGTCTATAAAGGGGGAAAAAATTCATGACTTCTCTAAGAAAAATCTCTTAAGCTGTAGAAGCTTAAAATGTTGTAGGACATGTTGTAGGACCTAGTTTCAGTTTTAAGACCTTTTATTGTGTATTCAAAATGTAACTAAGATGTCTAACACTTAAAGTGTGCAAAGCCAAATTCTCTGTCTTCCCTCATTAAATCTACTTTTACTCTTTTAGCCAGAGCCTGATTATGGCAGGGGGTGGGTGGTGGTGGTGAAGGGGAGAGACAAACATACTAACTTAAGTGTTGTCTCTGCTCAGTGCCAGCCATTTCATATCATATCAACCCCAAAACGTAGATATTAAATTTTTACTTTACAGATGGGAATAGTAAGGATAATGTCTTGTGATGTTACATCCTAGCTGTCTGATGTCAAAGCTTATCTTTTGTTTACAATGAAATTTTCGCTCACCATCCACTATAAAACCTAGAAACTTAGAAGTCAACATAAACTTTTTCTTCTTCCTTCTCACATCTAGTTGTTCACTTAATCCCATTAATTCTACCTCTCAAACAAATTGCTTTGTCCCCACTGCTATTACCTTGGTTTGGGTGTTACCAAAATTCCTTACCTGGTCTCTAGCAAAATTTTCCTAACTCAACTCTTGGATGCCTGTTTTTCCCCACACCCACATACATATATACCCAATACACTAAATTGTACCTTGATTAACTTTTGTAAACTCCAAATTGATCATATCCCTTGCTCAAAATCTTTCAATGGTTCACCATTCTTTGCTATGTAAGGTCCAAACTCCTTACAGCAGAAAAGGCTCTTCATTATCTTGTCTCTACAATCTTTTCACTTATCTCCAATCCTTCCCTCATACAACCCCACCAAACCCCTTATAGATTCCAATTCAACTACAAGTTTCTTGAGCTCCTGCTATGTGCCAGGCACTACATTAGCCATGGGGACATAGCAATGAACAAGACAGAGATAGTCCTTGGCCTCGTAGAGCTAAGAGTCTGAAACAGACATTAAACAAGTAGCAGGTAGCAGGATGAATACTATAAAACAGTAAGTACAAGAGCACATGGCAACAAATCACATGAAGGAAAGTGCGATGTTTAACCTGAGATATAGAGAATGGCATAAGTTAGTCCAGCAAAGATGAGAGGGGAAAACCCACTGAAATAAGCAGTATTTCTGTGCACAAACAATGCCTTTGACATATTTCCAGGCAAGTTGCTACGTTGTGTTGGACTGGGCATCTCTGCCATCTGCACTACACTGAAGACTTCTAGAGCACAGGGCCAGGACGCTAGTCACAGTTTATAACCTAGTCAGCTACTGTGCCTGGCAGGCCTGAATGGTCAAACGTTTGTTGGTAATAAGGGTGATGACATCAGGCACCTTGTACGCAATACTACTGTGACATGTTGGTAAATTACAGATAAATTGTATATCACTGCTCCAAAACAGGTAATATCCTTATTTCTATAGATACAAAAACTAAGTTAAACTCATCCCCAAAATTAGATACTAGCCAGTAAGAGGGAGTCAGATTCAATCCCAGGTCTATTTGATTTCATAGCCTTTCCATTCCACTGCAGCACACCGCAGCTGATACTTAGAGGGCATACTGTGACTATAATCAGCTTTGTCAGGTGTTAAGTGCCAGGAAAGAAGGAAGTTTTCCTTATTATTGTTAATAATTTGGCGCTCCACACCACCTGGGAGTTTCATGAGTGTCAACCTATTCCCAAAGCTATTTTCATCTCTGGGTACTTAGAAAAAGTCCAGTTTCTGGTATAAGACTGAGGACCAGATGACCATAAGTAAACCAACTCTTTGCCAACTAGCAGCTTTCCCCTACCAAAAAGTCTTCTTTAACTATCAAATCTCCTCTGTCAAACTTCACCTGGCATTAAATGTTTCAGAGAAGAGTTGAGGACAGTAAGTCTTTTTTTGGGGTGGGGGGATAGCAAGTCTTAACAAAAGGCCACTGCACTGGATCCCTGATAATCTGGAGAGGAGCAAGCAGTCCAGAGAGCAGTGAGGGTGTGAGCCAGACTGCAAAGGGCTAAGGAGTGAGAAGATGGTGGGCAAGTTGAAGTAGCAGGTAATGTGTGTGGCAAAACTAGCAGGAGCTAACAGAGAAGGTATTTGTCAGGTCTGGAGACACCCACACGTGTTGTAGAGCAGAGGAAAGGAGCTAGCAGAGGGCAGATTCAATATGCAATTCAGGGGTGCGTGGGTGTGCGCTCAAAGGATGGGGAGGGATTAGTTTTGGCATGATGAATGACACCTATCATCAACAGATGAGACAAAAGGAGGAAAGGGAAGAATTACCATGGAAAAGCTTTGAGATCAGAGGGAACTGGAATCCCCAGTATTAAAAGAAAATTCCAGTTTTCCTTAATTTCTTTACTAAAGGTCGCATGAGACACTTCAGTAGCTGTAAATTTTCAAGCCCCCAGAAGTGCGTTTTGCGGAATGTCTGGGTGTGACTTTGAACAAGAGCTAAAGTAGTAAATTTTAAGAAGCTGCCTGTGGTCATGGCTAGAAGGCTAGAATATAACCACGTAATGTGGAAAAAAGAACAGGGATTGGGTATGCTGGGGACTGGGAGCATCTGAAAGGAAAGAGGAGTAAAGTGGAGGATAAGTAAAGTACATAATCATTTCGTTCTTATATTCATTGGGCCCAGGCTGCATAAATACAGAAAGTGTTCTTCCTTCATTCAGTATATTGCTGTGAGAAGACCACAATAAAAACAGTTTGGAAACTGTAAAGAACCTTGTGTTATTGTTAAATAGATGGGTATGTAGGTGGACGGGTACATGGGTGGAGAGATAATTGTAAAGATAGGGAGATAGAAAGGCAAATACAATACCTAGATAGAGAATAAAGAATAGAAAGACATTATATTGAAATATTTCAAATATGTCTCCTGATTGGAAGACTATTACATCATTAGGCAGATGAGGAGAAAGGCAAGTGATCTTTTCTCTGACTTTTCACATTTGGCCAATGTCAGGAAAGAGGGTTAGAGAATGGCAAGAAGTTTTACCCAAAATGTGTTTATTTCTTAAGAGCTAAGAGTTACACATGATAAACATTTTTTACAGTGTAGGCAGTGGGAAGATGTTGGATATTGGTTTGTTATAATTTCAAACCCACTTGTTAATGACTTAAGTAGAGTTGTTTTGATCTAAGGGTGAATTTGTTTACACTGAGGAAGCTGTGTCAGGATGTTGTCATCGACATCTGTTGTCGATAAGCACTCAGTTGCTCAACTGTTGACAGGTGCCACTGGGGACTTATCATAAGAACATATGGAAGAGCAGCTATGGCATAATGGACATTTAAACTTTAAATGACAAGAATCTGTGAGGACTTACTGAGAGTGTTTGGTCTGGGCAAGGCTACTGTTCATTGATCAAAATAGCTCTCCCAAAATCTTGAGGCACTCGCTCCAGCCGTGGCGTAGCCAGGTCACTCTTGGTCAGCAGTGGTGTTAAACTGTGCAGCAGTTTTGGGAAGAGAAGGAACTTCTGCTCCTGCCTTGGTGAGGCTACTCCTCATAGGCAGTGTCCTAAGCCGCATAATGGTCCCTGGAGTAATACCTTCTGAGCAGCTCACCTTGCCTGCCAATGCCGGCGCTGTCCCCGGCTAGCTACTCGCCCCACTAGTGAGGGACCTATGCCGGCAGCTGATGTCCAGCTTTAGCTTGGAAGGACCGACTACCCAGAACCAACTTGTAGAAACGTACACCTCAGTTAAATTTAACCTTTATTTCTTTCATCTCCTCTTTGCCTGGAACAATAGTATAATTAATCTATCATTGTTTGAAGTAGGTTAGTTCTTTAATGGCTTATTAAGAGACATTATCCTATATACTACTGGCTTGTGAAATATTATTTCAAATTATAATTCCTGCAGTGAACCGGTGTTAAATAAATTATTGGCAAAGACAATCTCAATCTCTGAGTATTTGCCTTGAACAAAATAAGAAAAGAACCAAAGACTTTTTTGGCTCAGATAGCCCTTGGCCACTGGAAGCCATGGAAAGGAAAATGGGTACAAAAATCATGAGCAACAAAGATGAGAGGATGTAAAGACTTGTTGTGAAGCAAAATCGACAATCAAAATTTAGGTTAGCAGGAACAGATATTAAGCTGAAATCAGAGAGATGACACTAAGTGAACCTGAGTTTAGAGTTTTAATTCTTGCTCCATATATTATGAACTTAGGTTTGTAATGCATTTGTAGTTAATAATTACATATTTGTCTCACTAAGTTTTACTTTTTAAACTTATATTTCTATTTTGATGGAGATATTCATATATGTTTTCTAGGAAATTTGTATTTTAGTGTGAACACTTCTCATCTATTAGCCCCAGTAGGAGAATTTCATTTCCAGGAGAGCAGAATCATTCTTCTTTAGGATAATTAGAAAAAAGAGAGAAGGCATAGGCTTCCAGTTATAGAATAAATAAGTCATGGGGATAAAAGGTACAACATAGGAAATATAGTCAATGGTATCATAAGAGTGTTGTCTGGTGACAGATGGTAGCTACACTTGTGGAGAGCACAGCATAATGTATAGAGTTGTTGAATCCCTATGTTGTTCATCTGAAACTGATGTAACATTGTGTGTCAACTATACTTGTTAAAAATTAATTTGAAAAAAAGGGGGTGCCTGGGTGGCTCAGTCGGTTAAGCCTCTAACTCTTGATCTCAACTCGAGTCTTGGTCTCAGGGTCATGAGCTCAAGCCCCACGTTTAAAAAAAAGGGGAGGGGGAGATGGGAACCTGGGGATGAAATTGTGAAATAATGTCACTGATGGAGAAGGAAAAGATATAAATGTTTTAGTAATCTATACACCCAATGCAGGACCCGAACTCACAACCCTGAGATTAAGATTCGCATGCTCTCCTAAGTCAGCCAGGTGCCTTGGAAAAGATACTTTTATAATAAAGCTGTACAAAATATCTATATGCCTATAATTCCCAAATTTATAGTGACAGCTTACCTTGTACCTCAATTTGGACCCAAATATCCAGTTGCCTCTCTTGGCTGCCTTACACACTTAATTAGCATATCCAAGATAGAACTCCTGATCTACCCTTCCAAATCTACTCCTGTAGCTGCCCCCATCCCTATTAAAGTCAATTTTACTCTTCTAATTGTTCAAGCCAAAAACCTGTGAAGCAATCCTTGACTTCATGTTCCTCATCTGATCCATCAATAAATCTGTCCTCTCTTTTCAAAATATACATCCAGAATCTGACTCTGAGCCTAATAGCCTCTTCATTGGTTTCCCTGGTTCCATCCATGCCCCTCTTTGGTCTATTCTGAAGACAACAGCTAGAGTAATACTTTTGGAGCATAAGTCATACCATGTCACTTGTCTCATAACTTTCCCATAGTTTCCCATTTTCCTCAGATTAAAAGCCTTGCCATGGTCTACAAGCATTTATATTTGTTCCCTCTGCCTGGGACCTCTGCCTCAGACTCCCCATATCCACATGCTCCTCCCTTATTCTCCTTAAGCGTTTACTTGAATGTCACCTTCTCAGTGAGGTCTTCCCCAGTTATATCATTGAAATTGCAAATTTATCTCAGCCCCATTTTCCATTTCTTAGCATCCCCTGCCCCCTTCACTGATTTATGTTTCTCGGTACCGCTAAACGTTATCTAAAATTTATATATTATTTATTTATCTTACTATTGTTTATCTACTCCCACTAAATTTGTAAGCTATATAAAAGCTGGAATTTTTCTGTCTTATTCACAGCTATACCTTCAGTCCATTAAACAATGCCTAAACAGTAAATAGTAAGCATTTAGTAGGTGTTTATGGGAGGAAGGAAAAGAGGAACGAAGGAAGGAACCAACCAAGAGCTTACAAATGTGTTCCACCAGTGTCTGTGGAATGGTAAATATAAAAACAATTTGTTGGAAGTGAACTCAATAACTCCTGAACAATATATTCAGAAAAGCATCACACATTAAGAGAAATACAAGACTCAAGCAAAAAGACTGCTTAGTATGCATATCTGTAAACACACACAAACATATAAACATGCGCACATATACAGAATGAATTTACAAGTCTTCTAATGATACTGCAAAGAAACAATTTTTTTGTTTTGTTTTTATTTTTTTGTTATGTTAATCACCATACATTACATCATTAGTTTTTGATGTAGTGTTCCATGATTCATTGTTTGTGCATAACACCCAGTGCTCCACGCAGAATGTGCCCTCTTTAATACCCATCACCAGGCTAACCCATCCCCCCACCCTCCTCCCCTCCAGAACCCTCAGTTTGTTTTTCAGAGTCCATCGCCTCTCATGGTTCGTCTCCCCCTCCGACTTACTCCCCTTCATTCTTCCCCTCCTGCTATCTTCTTTTTCTTTTTACTTAACACATGTTGCATTATTTGAAGAAACAATTTTCTATAGAACAAGAGATAGTCACTGGAAACCAATGATAACAATTTCATTATTACTAGTTGAACAAAGTATATAAACATCACCGAGACTGCCTTTAATTGAAGGTGTTGTCTCTAGTGTTTTAGCTTCGTAAATACATTACCATTTAGTGGGCTTTTACTCTTGGCTCCCCAATCATATTTTTCCCCTTCGAGTCCCAAATTTCTTAATTTCAAATTTTCTTACAAGAGTAATTATCAGGAACTAAACCCCTAAGCTGTAGAGGGACTTCTGTGTTCCTTTCTAAGCCTTAAAATAAATGACACCTGAATTTATTCTCACCTATTGTTAAAACAAATACCTGAATGAGCATCTCCAATGTTGGAGCTCATGATTGTTCATTTGTGCAGCTTGCACTGAGAGTTGATGCCAGGCAAGATTTCATTTCTCCTCAATCCCGTGAGATAGCAGATGATATCACAATTATTTCCTTTTATCAAGTGAGCATTAGATAAATAATAGCCATAAAAACAAATATAAGGAAATAGCAAAATAAATTCAAAGAAAGAAACAGGAAAGGGGCACCTGAGTGGCTCAGTCATTTGGGCATTCGACTCTTGGTTTTCGCTCAGGTCTTGATCTCAGGGTCCTGGGATCAAGCCCAGCCTCAGGCTCTGTGCTCAGCGCAGAGTCCATTTGTCCTCCCCCTCTGCCCCTTCCCCCACTCCTGTGCTCACTCTCTTTCTCAAGTAAATAAATAAATAAAATATTTTTTTAAAAATGAAAAAAAGAAATAGGAAGGAATTAATGAAGATATGAGACAATTTATAAAAGAGAAAAGATCAACAAAAGAGAATTGGCTGTCTGAAAAAGTTAATAAAATTGATACGTTGCAGCTGATATTGATCAAGAAAAAAAGGCACAAATAAGCAATATAAGGAATGAAAATGGAGACAACACTACATATTCTTCAGATAATTAATAGAGAATGAGGATATTATGAACTACTTTTTGCCTCTATATTTGATGGTTTATATTAAATGGACACATTCATGGAAAAATTTGACTCAAGAAGAAACAGAAAACCTGAATAGTTGCAAATCCATAAATTGAATTCATAGTGTAAAAAATCTTCCAATAAAGAAAATGCAATACACCCTGCTGGCTCTTGCAGCAAGTTCCACCAGACATAAAATTAAGATATAATTACAACTTTACACAAGCCTTCAGAGAATAGAAAAAGAGGCACATCCCCCGCTCACATGAAGCCAGTGTAACTTTGATTTCAAAATTTCACAAGGACCATAGATGAGAAAGGTAAATCATAGGCCAATATCATTCATGAACATCAATACAAAAATTCTTAAATTATTTGTAAGCAAAATCCAAAAATATTTGCTTTATATCAGCATGCAAGCTTCCCATTTGATCAAAGTAATTCTTAACAAATCAGAGTTAGGTGGAAACGCCTTTATCTGATGAGGGATATCTATAAAAATCCTAGAACAAATGCCGTATTTAATGGTAAAATATTAAGAGCTTTCTCTTTGAGTTCTCAAACTCAAAGAGAACTGAGGATGCTTGCTATGATCACTCCCATTAAACCTAGGACCTTGTACTGGAGGTCCTAGACAACACAGCAAGAAAAAGAAAAGTTGTAATTTTGGAAAGGCAGAAATAAAGCTCATTATTTGTGGATAATATGATTATGTAAGTAGAAAGTTTTTTTATCTACAGTTGAATATTAGAATTAACATGAATTTGAAATTTTGAGATACAAAATCAATATATCAAAATCAACTGAGTGACATTAATGAAGATCTAAATATTTGGAAGAATATGCCATAGTCAGAAGTTGGAGAACTCAATAATGTTCTCAATTCTCCCTACATTTACTTACAGATTTAAAATAATGTACCAGTTCAAATCTCAACAGGTTATTCTGGAATAATTCAAGATGATCATAAAATTCACATGTAAATGCAAAGGGATACAAAAATCCAAGATACTTTTTTTTTTTTTAATTTGAGAGGGAGGGAGAAAAAGAGAGCATGAGCCAGAGGGAAGGACAGAGGGAGGGGGAGAAGTGAGCTCCCCGCAGGGAGCCCAGTGAGGTGAGGCTCAATCCCAGGACCCCAAAATCACGACCTGAGCCGAAGGTAGACACTTAAGCGACTGAGCCACCCAGATCCTTTTGAAAAGAATTCTTGGGAAGTCTTGCTGTACGAGACACTATGTGTCTTAAAAAGCTATGTAAGGGGCGCATGGGGGCTCAGTCAGTTAAGCATCTGTCTTCAGTTCAAGTCATGATCCAGGAGTCCTGGGATCAAGCCCCACATTGGGATCCCTGCTCATCTCCCTGCTCAGTGGGGAGTCTGCTTCTCCCCCCTTGTGCTCTCTCTCTCTCAAATAAAATAAAACAAAACTATGTGAATCAAGATGTTGTGGAATTGGTGCAGAGTTAAACAGACCATTGAAACAAATTAGAAAGCCCCAAAATAAACCCTGAAAGGTGTACCTGCCTGGCTCAGGCGGTATAGCATGAGACTCTTGATCTCAGGGTTGTTAAATCTGAGCCCCACATTGGGTGCAGATATTACTAAAAAAAAAAAAATCTCTCTTTAAAAAAGAAATAAACCCTTACATATATGGACACAATATATGACAGAGGGGGCAAAGCAGAGCAGTGGACAAAGGACAAATTTTTCAGTTAATGATTCTGGGACAACTAGGTACTGATAAAGGAAAAATTGAAGTTAAAGCCCTATCTCATACAATATGCAAATAATAATTATAGATGGATTAAACAATTAAATGTAAAAGACAAAGCTACAAAGATTTTATAAGATAACATAGGAGAATGTATTTATGATGTTAGGATAGAGAAGGATTTCTTAATCAAGACACTTAAAAAATACTAACCATAGAGGGCAAGATCATAAATTCTACTATGTTAAAACTATATTTACCAAAAACAGTTTTTGTCATTAAATGGGTAAAGATAATTGCAACACATAATATTAATGAAGACCTAGTAACCAAAACATATAAAGAAATCCTACATGCCACAGAAAAAGATACCCAAGAGAAAAATTTGGACAGGGGTCTCATATAAGAGGAAATCCAAATGACCAATAAACACATGATAATATAAGCAATCTCAGTTAAGGAACTGAATATTCTATACCACAGTGAAAAACTATTATATTCCCTTCAATTTGACAGGAGATAAAAATTCTGATCATACCAAGTAATGGCAAGGATATGGAGCATAGGAACGCTCATACACTACTGACAGCAAGTAAACGGTCAACCATTTTGGAAGTAGTATGGCATTATCTCATAAATTTAGAGATAGGTATAGTCTTTGGCCCAGCAGCTCCACTCCCAAGTATATAACCTGTAGAAATGCAGACTATACATAGTGAGAAACATGTTCAAACTGTTCATAATTGCCAAAACTGGAAACTACACAAGGGGAAGCTGGCTGCTGTCGGCAATAGCCCATAAAATCTCAAAGGCTTGAAACAATAGAAGTTTATTTCTTACTCCCATAATAGCCCAGTGTGGACGCTCCTAAAAAGGGGGCTCTCCTAGGAAGCTCTCATCCCAATGGTGATTCAGGAACCCAGGGTTTCTCTAACTTGTGGCTTGCATACATGGCTTCCAAGGTTACCCAGAGGTCATCTCCAGGCTAGATGAAAAGATCATGGAGGATTATACATGGGAGATTCCTATGGTCCGGGTTAGAACCCATGTCCATATCTTACTGGAAGGGAGGCTGGGAAAGGTAGTTCAGATGTCCCCAGGAGGAAGAGGAACCCAGGAAAAAACAGAGGTAGTGATTTGCTATTAACCTCTACCATAAACCAAACTATCCATAAACAAAAGAATAGATAAATTGTGATATATTCATTCAATGGGCTGTGCTCTGGCAATGTAGAGCCACACACAACACACACAACAAAGTGAACGAATCTAACAAAAATAATGGGGAACAAAAGAATGTAGGCCCAACAGATACTCAGAAAGTGGTTTCATTTCTATCTGTATCTATATAAATATGTACAGTTCAAAAGCAGACAAACCTAAACTGTGTTATTTAGATGATGTACATTGGTAATAAAATTAAATAGAAAAGCAAGAGAATTGTTACAATAAAAATTGTGATAGAACCCCTGGGGGAAGAAGGGTTTTACCGTTGGGAAGGATATACTGAGGGGCTGGCAGTGTTCTATTTCTTAACATGAGTAGTGATTATACCGATGTTCATGCACTTTTCCTCACACGTATCACATTTTACATCCACACACAAAAGTGCAAAAAGCCAGATGTGTTTTCCACCTTAACATAAAAGAAACATGCTATTTGGTACAGAGAAAAGCAGTTTCCCTGTGGCTGGAGCACCATTGCCCTCTAGCAAACCAAGCTTCATTGTTTCCCCTACAAGAAAGTGAACACCCTCCAGACCTAATTTTCTCTGATTTACCATTTTGAAAGGGAAGAAAAATTTGTACTACCATTTGACATAATTGCCAAACACCCAATTTTGTCCCTGTAGGTCACTCTGTAAATGTTATTATCTGCTGTTGTCCTCCATAATTACTGCCCGTTTCCTGAGTTGATGAACAGTTTCTGCCAGTGCCTAGTTTTGCAGTTAACAAAATGCCATTTTGCTACCAGCGTTACTACTCCTCTCATGATCTCTTTATCTTTGTTTCCTATAGTAACTTGTAAATTCCAGTGACTCATATCTCTCTTGTTCCAGACACTTAACTTTCAAATCTGTATTTTCCACCCTCCAGTGCACAATTTGTTTTATATTCTGTTGCATCTCCCTTTCATCATCGAATTCTACAGCTGGGAAAAGCCTTCGTCCTGTTACCCAGCCTGAACACCTTTGTTTTTCCATTTCACAGACTCAGGAATCCATTCTCGGGTAGCGACTCAAACACTCAGCTTTTGAAGGTAGATAATTTGAAGTATTCCCATGTCCCCCTGCATAAAAGGCATTTGTACTGGTGTCCTTCAGCAGAAACTTCTCTCTGCCTCCTACTGAGATATCCAAAGGGCTGGTTGGCTTCCAGCCCTGGGTTCCAGAGATGGTGGCATTTTAATGGCAAGATTCCCACTACCTCTTGATCATGAAATGGATTGGAATGAAATGTTTGATGTAAATGGGAGTAATAACAGGGAGAGCAAAGTCGCTCCCTCCTGAAAAAGTCTCAGCTGCATTTCTAGCTTACCTATCAGACCCAAGGTTCAACCAAGTGGTAGAAAGGCAGATCTTAGAAGGTCTTTTCATGCTCTGAGATATTTATAGTAGCAACTGCTTTTCTCTAACTCACTCTTCAGAAGGAATAGTATTTGTGACAGTAGCTGGCGGGGGGCATTTGGGGAGATATTTCTTTTCTGTTTTTCCTCCCTGAGTCAAATTAAGGAGAACTAAAAGCTGGTTTTCAACCTTTTAAGAGTTAAAAGCTGGCTGTATTAGTACAACTTACAGACACACCCTTCTGAATGAATTACTTCTTCAGAGATAAAGAGCCAGCTATAGAACTAATATTTATAAACCTAATAAGTAAATAAATGAGCAGGCCCAAAAGTTGTGAATCAATCATACAGAAACCATCAGATCTGATATAATTTATTATTTATCATTTTCCAATGATTTAACATATGATTTGGCTATCGTTTATTTCAGTGGGTTTCACCTTCAGATTCAAATTTTCCATTCAGGCAGATGTTGTAAGGGCATTTTAGGAGGAGAATCATATTGCCCCTAAGTGTGATTTTATGCAGGGCTGCACGGCCCTCTCTTCTATTGTAAACTACCTGAGATAAGCCTATGGTAAAGAATCTGTATCTATTTTGATTTTAAAGTAAGAGTCTTTTTTTTTTTTTTAATGGCACTTACTACTTTAAATAACAGACTGGCAAAAATCCAATCAATTTAAAATGATTCAGTTTATCACTGTGGGCATTTCAAAAGATAATGTAGAATGTCAGAGTTGGCTGTGAAGAAAAAAAAAAAGCCAGATTTGAAACTGTACCAACTGAAAAAAGGAAGCATAGTATTTTCTTGAACCTACAGATCTCAACCATTAAAATGACATGATTTGAATACTTACCATGTCTGCATCTTCGCTTATGTCATGACCTAGTTGAAAAAACAACTTATTTTTAAACAGACCTGCATAATAGGAGTATTTCCCATGGAAAAACAAAATTTTCTAACTAATAGAATGTATTGATCATATAAAGGCTCATCAAACCTATCACCTGCATACGACAGTGCTCTGAGTCCTCAATGATTGCTTGGAGACAAAATAGTTAAAAGAGAAGTGCCTAAGTAAAATTCAAAATACCCATGTAGAAGGTGGGTTGCTATTTTATTTTTAAACTTCCACCAACCTGATCTTTTTTTAAAAAAGTGTTTTCTTTATAAAGAAGGATAAATAGGATTATTTAAATGATGTTTCATAATTCAGCTACTCAGGAAATGATAAATTAAGGCTACGACCTCCTAGATTCTCAAATTGGCCATGCACACACACATACATACACACGTAACTGATAGGCTGGCAATTTTCACCTTAAATAGTCTAGATTTACCTGGTTAATCTTACATGTTGACTAATAATATAAAGTGCGATCTCTTACTTTGTACTAATGGTTGATTCCTTGCACACATAATATTTTTTAGAAAGTCTTACTATTTATAGGGAAAAATGGTTAAAGAACATTCACTTTTTTCTCTATGTTGGATATACCCTCCTCTCCTAAAAGTATGCTCTCTAAAAACAAAAACAAAAAAACTAAAGGTGTCTTAAAGTACAATAAATCATAAAACAAAATTTAAATATCAGTAGGGTATTTGTGGGTTGGGGAAGGGAATGTGTGTGGGGATGGTGGGGGAGGGGAAGGAGTTTAGCCTCTGGTCTTCAAAGAAATATAGGAGGTTACTGTGTTTTCATGTTTCCTGAGCTTCCAGCTTCTGCTCACCCCTAGAAGACACAGACTCTCCTCCCGGATCCCAACCCTGTCCAGTGCACTCCTATTCTGTGTGTCAACACAACCAGCCTGGGGTTGTGCCCTAAATACTGGAAAGCCACAAATCACTGGTTCAAATAGACCCGCTTCTTCAAAGGACAGAGTGGAGAGTGGTGAGGGAAGAGGGAGGAGAGATGCTTAAAGTGATTTACGACCCCCCTAGGAGAGGGGTTTTGGCACCTGGGCCATTGTGCTCTGGACAAGGATCTGGCAAGTAACAAGAGACATTGAAATGTACGAGGGGCTGATTAGGATGGTTCAATCTTCCCTGGATTAGTCAGGCATTTGATATAAATAAGTAAACACCAAAATCACCTCTACCACAGCCTAAACCTCTTTCTCTTTTCACTCTTTTCTCCCCCTAAAGAGTGAAAGGGACTAGAGATTAGAAAAAGAGGTCTTGTGTATTCAAAGTGCTAATTCAGAACTTCTTTCTCTAATGCACTCATGAAACATTTTAATTGTCTGACTTTGCATTCAAAAGCCTTGTTTGCAACTCCTAATTGCAGACTGCTTTGAACAAATAATTGAAATGCATGACTTGTGGGGTCTGCTTAAACAATTATAATGTGCTTTGCCGCTAGGTGCTGGTCCCCCTCCCACCCCTGTCCCTTTTTGCATAATGACAAGCAGCCAGCTTGATATTTGCAGCCAAGTTAAAACCTTGCTAATTTGCTGCATGGCAATCTGGGTCTGTGGCAGTGTCAGTACCTGCATTAGTGCTTGCAACAGCAAAAATGGCTCTAATAGTTCAACTGAATGTTAAGAAGACCTTTTCATTTTCTGCTGAGAGAATCCCACTGGGGTTTTGTTTTCAAAATACAAATCTTTCATGTGCCTGTTAGTTTTGCATCTACACACAATTTATGGAGCTATTTCCTTGAAAATTCTCCCCAACCTGATTCTACAGAGTCTTCAACAAATAGGTTCCTTCCTTTCAGGGGGCTCAGGTTTAGAAATGAAAAAAAAAATGTCTATTTCCTAGGAATGCCCCAAGACTGGCCATAGCCAGCCACTGAAGACCACACACAGGGTTGCTACTTTCTGAAAAGGGGCTGTGACTCTCACTTTTCGAATCTAGAACACGGTGCCAGATGTGCCTCCTTCTAGCCTCGTTGTCAGGACTGAGAGGCTTAAGGGAATGAAGGTTGTGTTCACTCATGATTTGAACATTATTTTTTTAAATTTTTTTAAGTTGTGGTAAAATAGAGATAAAATTTACCATTTCAACTATCTTAAGTGTCCAGTTCAGGGGCATTAAGTACATTCACATGCGACCACCACCACCATCCATCCACAGAACTCTTTTCATCTTGTAAAACTGAAACTTTGTACCTGTTAAACAGTAACTCTTCGTCCCCTCCTCAGTCCCTGACAGCTGTTTCTACTGTCTCTATGAATTTGATTACTCTAGTTTGAGCCTTTTTTTTTTTAAACCCAACCTTACATATTTTAAGGTCACTCTTTAGGAATAAGCTATGCCTGGGGCGCCTGGCTGGCTCGGTCAGTGGAGCATGCAACTCTTGATCTCCGGGTTGTGAGTTCAAGACCCATGTTGGGTAGATATTAAAAAATCTTTTTTAAAAAAGGAGTAAGCTATGCCTTTATTGGAATCATCTGGCTCAGTAATTAGCAATTCTCACATTACCTTATTTCTGTTTAGGATGTTGGATGAAAGGAACACTTAGCAGATTAAAAAAAGTAAACTAAAAAGAATTCACTATTTTAAGATCTCAACTCTGCCTGCTAAAAATAGCACTAAAGATATCTTCCTTGTTCCCAGGTGTCTCCCAGATACAGTCAGTTGTCTTGGCAGGTGGTTGGTTACATTCAGAAGAGGGAGCCTCCAGAGGTCTAGGCACTGTGTTTTATCTTAGTTCTAAGTGCTCATGATGACCCATGAGATAAGAATTGTCTTTTTTACAGTTGGGAAGATGGAGCTCAGAAAAGCTGGGTAAGTGGCTCTAAGTCACACAGTGACTCTGTGGGGATACTGGGATGGGAAACTGGGATTCAAGTCAGGTCAGTGGGACTCAAAGCTCTTTTCAAGTCACTGAGCAACACAGCAGGAAGGATCCATAGGAAGTGGTGGTTCAAAGACACTGGCTGTTTGGCAGGGGGACTGGGGATTAACACAGCTTGTCCCAGGACACAGGTGTAACACGTGTGCGGGGCTAAGGGGGGGAATTCCCCATCATTGTTATGAATATCCCGCATCCTGCCTGAAGTAAGTTGCACCCAGCAGGTGGTATTAGAATCCTCTTTGAAACATTAGTGTTTCTTGGTCTTATCTCCAGAGAAGAGCCCAAAGTCTCTTCATAACCCACTTTTGAGCTAAAAACGCCATTCATCTCAAAAACAATGGCTGGCCTTTATTGAGCAGTTACCATGCACCAAGCTTTGTGTATGTCTCATTGCAAACTCAGGCAGCCTTACCCTCAAGTTCACACATTTAACACTACCCAAGACAAGATCTTCTAACATAAAATACAAGTGAAGCAGCTGAGCCCCATTCAACCCCAAACCTTCTTTGGAGAGCCTGTGCGTGTAACACTGGACTATATTGTCCCAAGTAAAATGCACTTCTCTATGATGGGTGGACCAAGCCATCTGAAGTATGTATTTGGGTCTTCCAAATTATATATAGTAAATGACTGAAAGCATCAGCTTTGCTTTTCTAGTCAGGTAAAGTCCCTCTAGATATCCACTACAGAGCTGACTCTAGGATGAAAAAAAAAAAAAAAAAAGACAAACAGCCTCAATCATGGATGGAGAAACTTGTTTTAGTCATCTTGTTGGCTAAAAAACCACATCCAATGTTCTTCTGCTCCCTAGAAGCCCAAATTAAAATTTCAAATCTGTGCTATGGAAAACAAATGATGCATACATCTGCTACAGATTTCTCCAGAAAATATTCATTCACTCACAGAAGAGTAGTTAAGAGCTCTGACTTTGGAAACTCAGGTTCAAATTCAATGTCTGTCATTTATTGGCTGTGTGATCTTGGGCAAGTTACTTAACTTTCCTGTTCCTCAGTTTTGTCATTTGTAAAATGGGAATAACAAAGGCACCTACATCAAAGAAGTAGTTGAAAGGGCTACCTAAGCACTGAAAAAATAGTACCTACTATTATTATTTTAAGTTGAGAGGTAATTTGGCCTCCAAAATATTTTTGCCAAAAACATTTCACCCAAATTTAACCAAACTTTTGCTCCTACTTGTAGGTTTTAGAATACACAAGGGATAAAAGAACAAGAGACATGATACTACAAGGGAAAAATATCAGACGCTTCCAGAATTGTGATACATTCTATAGGACAACTGGTCAGGAGCCCCCTACTGATTATTAACTAACAATGAGTCTTCCAATTAGTCTAACACTTCTATGTCTGCCCTATGGCCACTAGTCATCATCACAAGCCTAGGCATAGCAGGTCTCAGGCCCATATTGTCACTGGAGACCTAGTACCATGTCCAGTGCAGATAGCTAGTTGTTTTGCCTTAGCCAAACAGCTAATAAGTACTGAAGGAAGATTAAAACATCCTTTCCCCAATACCTGTTTTTCTCAACTCCCCTTGCCCTGCACCCCACCCAAACTACTATGCCTCAAATGCTGAGATCATTTTGATCTGGCTTTTGTAACTGCAGTTAGTAGAACAGCTGAAACAGAACAACCACAGAAAAACTGAAACCTACCCCACATCTCGGTTCTGATTTACCTTTTTGTACATTTGAGTCATTGGCTACCATCTGCTGAACTAGCTACCTGACTCCATCCTCAGGGGCCACAGCTGACTCAATCCGCCCCATTTGCTTGGTGAAAGAGGGCACATTCAAAGGTAAACCAGCTCACTCTGCAGTTTGCTCTTGATTATTCACTAAGACTTTCAGGGCTTATCTATGAAGTGTTAATGGAAGAACCCAAGTCTGTGAATGTGACCCTCTTTGCCCAGCATCTAGCCCAGACCGGATATAGGCAAGTTCTTAGATATGTTTTCTGCAGAGGATCTCTTTTCATCATTCATCTTCAAATCTGACCCGACCTGAAGGGACACCCACAAAGCTGGGACAACTTAAGCATCGAAATGAACAGCTGACTGTAATGGAATGAAGCACCTTGAATATCTAAATATCCATGAGTCCATCACAATACTCAAAAAGAGCAAGCAAGCAAACAAAATCCTCACTTATTATCAGTGGAGTTGGCCAATATACCAAGGAAGGAAGGAAGGAAAGAAAAAGAAAAGAAAGAAAAAAAGAAAAGAAAAGAAAAAGAGAGAAAGGAAGAAAGAAAAAGAAAATCGGTAAAGAACTGTTTCAGGATAACCATTAAGCCCCAGTTCATGAAGTAAGATCTTCTTTATGGATGAATACTGGGTAATATAGAAGAAATGATAAAATTAGAAAATCACCATTTTTGCAATCCATAAAAGAATAACAGATTTAAACAAGGGTCATCTATGCATATTAGGGGAAAGCTTAATAGGGAATTAGATTTAGCTGGTGTCAAAGTATGACCTCCCCCAACCAGATTTCTCACCAGTCACAAGGAGAAGCCATGTTGGGGATCAGGCTATGTGATATAAACATGAGATCAGTCTTAGCACTACAAAATTAGGACAGCCAGACATTAAATACTCTTTATGAGATTCATATAAAGTACATAGCACCACCTATAAAATATTCTTCTCAAAAATATTTCATCCAAATCTAGCCAAGCCTTTAGATACTACTTCCAAGTTAGAGGAAAGAGCAGAGGAAGAAAAACAAGATAAATGACATCACAAGAGGAAAAAAAATCAAGCAATTCAAGTATGTGATATATTCTACAGGACAACTGGTATTGCATCCTCAATAAATCAATGTCATGAAAATGGAGAGGAAACAAAGAGATGGATCCTAACATAGATAATACACGAGAATTAAAATTATGGAATTCTATCATTTTCTGGAAGCTGACTTTCTTTCTAGAACAGTGCCCAGGGCAAGAACTAGGCCATACTGAGCACTCAATACACATTTGTTAAATGAAAGAATGAATAGTAAGTGAATGAATAGATGAGATCAAAGAAGCTCAGAGGGCTGAGTGCTGTACTCAATGGCAGGTGGCTGTTCGGTGGTAAAGCTAGGACTAAAATTTGATCTACTGGTTCCTAACCTTGAGTTTCTTCCCTAAGTCTCTAGTTTTGCTTTTTCCTGTATAATTTAGTTCTAGATTTAAGAAGCCTTAAGAGACATAACAACCAAAAGTAATGTGTGGTTCCTGCTTGGATCTTGGTTTGAACAAAGCAGCTGTAAAAAACATTTTGAGGACAACTGAGAAACTCAACAGGGACTGGCTAATAGATGACATTGAGGCATCTCTGACAATTCCGTCAGGTGAGAGAACAGTATTGTGGTTACACAGGAAGTGGTCTGTCCTTATTTTCTAGAGAACTAAAAATTTTAGAGGTAAAAGTTATGACACTGGTAATTTTCTTTAAAATACTCAGCACAGGGCACCTGGGTGGCTCAGTTGGTTAAGCATCTGCCTTTGGCTCAGGTCATGATCCCAGGGTCCTGGGATAGAGTCCCACATCTGGCTCCTTGCTCAGTGGGGAGCATGCTTCTTTGTCTGCCTGACACTCCCCCTGCTTGCGCTTGCACTCTCTGACAAATAAATAAATAAAATCTTTTTTAAAAAATTTAAAAAATAAAATACTCAGCACAGGGGCACCTGGCTGGCTCATGCAACTCTTGATCTCCAGGTTGTGAGTTTGAACCCCACTTTGGGTATAGAGATTACTCAAAAAAAATTTTTTTTAAAGATTTTATCTATTTTTTTGACAGAGAAACACAGTGAGAGAGGGAACACAAACAGGGGGCATGGGAGAGGGAGAAGCAGGCTTCCCGCAGAGCAGGGAGCCCCATGGCAGAGCTTGATCCCAGAACCCTGGGATCATGACCCAAGCTGAAGGCAGACACTTAATGACAGCCACCCAGGCACCCCTCAAAAATTTTTTTTAAATTAAGAAAAAATACTCCAGCACAAAGAATTTGGTGGACTACTTATGGTAACATGTTGATAATTATTTAATCTGGGAAATGGGTACATGTGTATTTATTAGACTATTCTTTCTTTGTTTAAAAAATGTTCATAATAGGAGCACCTTGGTGGCTCAGTCAGTTAAGCTTCTGACTCTTGATCTCCGTCTCAGGTCTTGATTTCAGGATAATGAGTGCAAGCCCTGCTTTGGGCTCCACACTGGGCATGGAGCTTACTTTTTTTTTTTAAATCTTGTTTATTTATTTATTTTGGAGAGAAAGTGTGTGTGTGTGTGTACGTGCACGCACACACACACACACAAGTGGGGAGAATCAGTAGATCAAATATTGATCAGCATAAAAACAATACAACAGTTCTCTCAAGATTTTAAAACTGGCATTGCATCAACATGTTGATCTAGGATGCACAACCTCCAGAGCAGAGAAAGCAAACTGGTAACCCATGGGAGGGTCGGAGAGGGGAAGGGAGAGAATCTCAAGCAGACTCCCTGCTAAATGTGCAGCCCAGTGCAGGGCTTGATCCCACAACCCTGAGATTACCACCCAAGCTGAAACCAAGAGTCTGAAGCTCAAACAACTGAACCACCCAAGTACCCCACGTGAAGCCTACTTTAAAAAAAGTGTTCATAATAATAACATTGATAACTAGATAGGAGACAGAGAGAAGGAAAGACAGCATGATGGACAGACAGATAGAGACCCCAGCCAGCAAAAACCTGGAATTCTTTCATTTCTCAATGTTCCTACTGAGGTAAGCATAATATAAAAGAACATTTTCTCATACAGCTCTTTTTTTTAAGAACCTTAAGATTAATAATGACTTAATTCTTGGTAATATTCATTAAAATCTTCAAGTCACATGCTTTTGCACAGCCCGTTGTGTTGAATAAATAGCTCAGAAACCACTCGAATGTCCCAAAACATTTAGAATGTGTTTCTCAAACAGTGTGCAGGAAATATTATTTCTCATCATGTTCCGTTAAAAAAAAAAACAAAAACACAGGGGGAGGATGCCAAGGACAAGTGAGTTTTGTAAATCCTGGGCTAGAGCAGCCTTTAGCTTTCTGCTGATGATAAATCTGAGAAGCATCTGGCCCTTAGTTAAAGCATTTTGCATCACATTTAAATGGTAATTCTAAGAGGGTGCCACAGAGAGGGCTAGTAACTTGGTTTCTGCTTAATACTTTGCTGACCCCAAATAATTCAGTTCTTTTACAACATGATGGGTTGGGGTGGACAGAGAACACTTCTTTCCTTCCTAACCCATCTACTCTGTGTACATGTCTGAAGGAGAAGCGTCTGTCTGTGGTGGCAGCAAACCACAGACTGGTTAGTGATACCCCTCCTGCTTAGTGCTGGGGTATCTCCCTAAACTGTGAGAAGAAATCACACTTTTGAGCCGGAGAAAGCATACAGGAGACTATTGGTTCATAGTTGCATGATTTTAAGGTACTAAACTGTACATGAGCAGAGCAAGACAAAATAGGGAAACTGTAGAATGAGCACTGTGTTTAGAATTGGCAGACCTGGGTTTTAGTCTGTTTTGCCTATAACTGGTTACGCGTCACCAACACAAGACTTTGCCTTATCTCATCTATTAAATATCTATCTATTCATCTTCTCATTCCCAAGTATTTTTTGAGTGCCCAATATATCCCAAATACTACACTGGGAAGACATGTCTGCTTCCAGACACTGATAGAATTCCGAAAGCAGTATATTACTCATGAATGATCTTTGCCAGTTTCCATAATCCCCTTCCCCTCCTTTTGTACAAGTAATCGAGAATAACTATAGATACTTTTGAGAATGCCAGATCTCAGCTAAACCATAAGGAAACTTCTGGGTGTATATAAATGATCAATAACAACAGTTCTCTCAAGATTTTAAAACTGGCATTGCATCAACGTGTTGATCTAGGATGCACAACCTACAAAGCAGAGAAAGCAAACTGGTAACCCATGGCCAGTCCAGCTCACTACTGTGCTCTGTGTAACTTGCATAATGCATCTGTTCAGTTGTTCTTATAACGGGGAAATAGTTCTCTATACCACTGTCTTTAAAAAGTGGAAAAATCATAGAGGGGATTAGGAGCAACAGATGTTTTCAGGAAAATGGTACTGAGCATACATTGGGCTCTAACCTGTTTTTAAGGGTTTTGGTTTTTTTTTTTTTTAATATATATCTATCTGAACTCTACAGCCACTGAGTCTGTGATACTTCACTCTAGACTAAAGGACAAGTTTGTCTGTATTGTGACTCTCAAAAAAAAAAAAAAAAAAAAAGCTGTTCCCTAATGCGAGGAGTTAGGGGAAAACGGAAAAAAGGGAAACAAGCAGAGGCTGCCCTCTTTCTATAACTTCCCAGCCATCCCAGAGAAAGACCAAACTCACACTCAGCTCTGAGACACACTGGGGATTATCCGGCTCAATCCTTTTATTTAATATATGAAGAAGTCAAGCCTCAGAGAAGTCAAGAGCTTGACCCAAGCCAGATAGCCAACCTAAACAGGCTGAACCCCTGTGTTTTTCCTCTCTTTTAAGATGCCTCCACCTCAAGTGAAAAGTGAAACTGCAACTTCTGTTAAATCATGTTTTTATCATCTCCGAACACCACAACTTTTTACACACTGTTTCCACTCCAAGCTGATTATCTAAGTGAAATCTCTCATTCTATCCTGGCAGCAGGAGCCCAGAGAAATGAGCCCCAAGAGTAGACCCATTACCAGCACGCTTTGCAAAGCTTCTCCAGTTTGCTAAGAAGCACTTCAGAGCCCCAAGTTCATCTCTCTAGTGTCACAAGACAGCAGCTGCTCTTGCAGGAATGTCACAAGTGCAAAACAAAGGAATTCAGGTTGGGTAGTAGAGGTCAGTGTTTAGAACATGGACTTCAGAGCGAACCCAAGCCTGGTGGAAACTTTCTTTTGACTCAGTCTCCTCTTCTGAAACACCAAGCGAACTAAGCACCTATTTCAGATAGTTGTTGTTGGAATAAAATGAGATAACAAATAAGAGAATGCCTGGCATAAGTGTCAAAAAGACATTAGTTACCATAGTTATAGCTAGACAAATGAATGTATTATGTGCTTGGACTGCTTTTTATTGCTTTTGTTTTGGAAATCAAATATTGTAATCTCTTTCCATGAGTGGTTTAGAAATTGAAGTTCCAACAGAAGTTTTCAACAAAGATTATAATGAAAGCAGCAAATTTCCTGACATAAAGGTTTTTTTTTTTTTTTTTAATCTTAATGGGACCTCAAACCAAGTTCAACCTTAGTTAGGAACCTTGGCAAGGCTGTTATTCTGTTCTCCCCCTAGTATGCCATACTGGATTTGCTTATTAATGTTGCATTCCTTCTCTGCTTTAATCAACCAGCATGGGCACTATGAGAAAAATGTAGTAATCACCTCCTTCCCCAACAGGTATACTAACTGCATCATTTCCATAACAAACTCATCCTTGATCAGCATGAGCCCTTTGCCACTAGTCCCTTCCATAGCAGCTCTCCCTCTGATGGGTCCATGTCTGGAAGTTTAGAGCATAATAGTCCCCGAATGTTGGGGAGGGGGTATAAACTAGGCAGGGGATGTTGAGGAGTCTGGAAGCACTTGGTGTTTGAATAGGAAAGCAAAGCCATCTAATCTGAGCATGTTTACAGTATGGTAGTGTTGTGAACCACCTTCAAAACATGAAACAGGAGAAATAACCCAACTGCAGCTCACAGAGTTTAGCCCCATCCTTTAACTCTGGCATATAGTTCCCATGTCACTAAGAGTTTGAATTCATCTTTATTAATCTATAAACTCATGCGGAATGTATTTTTTCTTGCTGTCCTCCAAAATACTGAGCTCCTATCAACTACAGCTGAAGTTGGTTCTCTGCTTGAGGGTATTGCAATTTCTCTGCTTTTGAAAACTGAAGGGAAAGGAAGGGGGAAAAGCCTAAGTGACACATTCCTGTGCAACTTTGCAAAAATGCTCCTCAACCCCAGCAGTCCCCAAGCAACCACATAAGCAGTTACTTGTATAGCACTGCAGTAGAGGCCTGCTATTAGTCCCTAAGGTTAACAAACGCTCCTGAGAGGGATTGTGCACTCTGGGTTATTAGGACAAATAATCTCCTCAAATGATTTTTTAGGAGACTTGGCTTCACAGAAGGCCTAAGGTTTATTCTAAAAGTAACTCATTGCTGAATGTTAGAAAAAAGAAACAATTTGTAAAAGACTGATAATCAACAGTATGATATCAGTATGATCTCAAGTTAATTATATGTATCCCTATATATATAAATTTATATACCACAAAATACAGCTGTATTTCCTGGGTAGTGATATAATAGCAAATTTTTATTTCACTTTCTTTTACAAATCTGTATTTGCTATTTCTGTCTACAATAAATATGTATAGTATTCACTGTTTAAAAAGAAGGACCAAATCAACTAAAGAAAAATAAACAAAATGAAGCATTCTGGGGGTCACAAGCAGGGGGAAGTTGGGTTAATATGAGCAGAATAACTGTTGCTTTCATTGATAGCCTGCTAATGTCCCCTTCTCTTAGCTGGCCTGTCAAGGAAAACCCCATTAGGATTCAGGGGCCTGATGTGCTCAGTATATTTATATATTACACTTAACATGTCTGCTATGTCATAGATTTCATACTCTCACCCTCCTACATTTACAAACTCCAAATCTATGCCTACCACATTTGCTCTTTTCTCTGGCAAAGAGAATTCCCACAAGAAGTAGAAACACTAAATTTTTAACAGTTAATTCTTTATAATTAGGAATAGAGACATATTCTCATTAGTACTTTGCTGTGTGAAATTCTCTGAGTTCTGTGATCTTTCCTGGAGCCACACTTTCAGATTCTTTTTCAAGGCAGTGGCAGCCAGTGTGCTCCACCCAACTGGCAAAGGAGTGAGAAGAGAAACCCACCAGAATGTCAAGTTCTAGTTGGTTAGTGAAAAAGAGTAAGCAATAAGGAAGGTAGGAGAGCACAGAGTCTCATAAAAATTTGGAAAATAGGTTTCTTTGTTTTTTTAAACTACTATTTATTCTTATTTTATTTATTTTTGTTTATTTTATTTCTTTTAAGTAATCTTTACACCAACATGGGGCTCAAACCCACAACCCAAAGATCAAGAGTCACATGCTCTACCAACTGAGCCGGCCAGGTGCCCCTGGAAAGTAGGTGTTCAATGGTACTTTATATATTTGCTCTAATTCTACTGATGTTTTAGGCCTTGGCTTAAATGTCTTTAAATGTCTTCTGCAAGAATGGCCTCCCCAGTTCCTCAGATTAGTTAGTCCCCCACTGTACCCTATCACTGCACTTTGTTTTTATCATTGTGGCATCCATCTCTGCTATAATCAAATAATTATATGTGCAAATGTTTGTGTAACTATCTGTGTTTCCCAAAAGACTATGTCTTTGGAGGCAATGTCCTCAGCACCTAGTTCTGTGGCTAGAACACAGTCACGTATTTATTGAACAACTGAATGAATAAATGAATGAGTGAGTAAAAGAACAAAATATTTTTCCAGCTCTTTTCTGTAACCTCTTTCTACTTTCTGACATTCAGCTTCATATTAATTGCTTACCAACCTCATGATAATATAAATTAAAAATATGTATTGTGCACCTGCTAGTTATTATTGGATATAAATGGTACTTCACATTTTTTCAGTGCTTTTCAAATGCTAAGGTGAGGTGGTTGTGGTGTTGCTTTCATACAAGATCTGAGGGACAAGAGGCTCAGTAAATGATTTGCCCAACCAAGGTCACAAAGATTTAGAACCACAACTGCAGATGCTTCTCACAGTATTCACTTACCATCTGGGACACACAGGTCCTTTGCTCCCTTGAGCACCAGCCCCAACTCTGAAGTCTTTCCTCTACAGAACTTCTGTTCTTGGGCTCCCTTTATTTTAGAGGTTCATAGCTAGTAGATGTGATCAACAATGTTTAAACTTACTCCAGATAAAATTTGTATTTTATTTTTTTTTAATTTGTATTTTAACAGAGACCCTTGAGATGATTATAGGTAACGTAAGAATCTTTTAACAGTTACAAATTTAATGTGAATTAGAAAAAATTTGTAAATAGACACCAAATCCTTAATTTCATGGATACTATTGCTTTGGATAATGCTAAGCATAAAGAGAAGTCAATTTAAAGGAAAATGTCAAATAAATAGAAGAAAAAGTAATTCATAGATCAGGCAAATATTGGGAAGACAGTATATAAATATCTGAGTTTAGGAAACACGCTTTTAATTCTAAGGATTTAAGAACTAGGTACGTAATAGATACTTGATAAGTGTCCATTCAACCATTTATTTAGCAAAAAAATTGTTGAGCTCCCACTATATATCTTAAATGCTAGAGAAACAATGGTGAGCAAGACAGCTAGCACCCCTTTCACCAAGTCATAGCCATTCACATAAAGGAATAGAAAAAGGACAGATGAATGGATGGATGGGTGAAGGAAGGTATATTCAAATAGAGTAATTTTGATGAAATATTAGGGCTAGAAAAGAAAGATTTTGAGCTGGGCAGTCTCTACAAAGTCCTCAAATCACCACCCAATTATATTTCCCATGGAGCAAAGCATATAGACCATTAGGTTTTACTTAGTTTCTTTTGGAGTTTCAACAGAGATAAAATTTTCTTATCTATGTATTTTCTCCTAGCAATATCTGGGTCCATCTGTTAGATAATTTGACTGCCACAAAATCTGGATATATTAGCCACACAAATGTCCCAGAAAGCCAAAGATGTCATGAATGACCACAAATGACCCTTTATAGTCTGGATTCTAGGCCCTGGAAACCTTGAGGGTTGTGGGAGCAGGAACCCAAAAAAGTCTGGATGATTTCCTGTCATGCTGAAGGACGAAAACAACATAAACAAGCATATACTCTAGAAATCTTATAAATATTTCTAACATAGACATTTGAGTGACTATTAAAAGGAAAGCAAGTATGTAGACATGCATATGTAAGAAGAAAGCACAACACAGCTCTCACATATGATTCTGGATGTTAGCTCAAGTTTCTAAGTTTCAACCTTGGCTACTTCATGGAAAATCCATCCTGCCTTTTCAGTAAGTGTTTTCCCCAGTTTACCATTGCTTCTTGATGAAGATGGATGGATCTGCATCTGGCATTCTAATTAGATTAGAGAATAATGACCAGGAAGATCTTGAGGAGGAGAGGATAATTTATTACTCACATTACTTCCACCCTAAGTGTTCAGAAGTAAACTAATTCCCCCCAGAATTCACTTATCACACTCAGAAAACACAAGTGGGAAACAAGGAGAACTTCCACGCTTTGGCCCTGTTACAATGGGTCATGGTTATGAGCCCTTACATATTTCCAACCACGTCCCTTAACTCTCTACCCAGAGGATAATGTTATCTGTAGGAAAAGGGGATAGTTGTAGTTGCTATCATGTATTACAAGGTGACATATGCTGGACATTTTTAATTCTCCAAATAAATCTTGTGAGGTAGATGGAATTATTCCTCTCATACAGAAGGAGCAAACAGAAAATCCAGAAAGTAACTTGCACAAAATCATGCAGTTGGTATATTATGGAATAAGAATTTGAACTCAAATGTGGCTCTAAACCCATGTTCCTAATTGCTCTGTTGCCTTCCAAATGACCACACTTCCTAATTAGTCCACACAATACCCAGCAACTATAGCTGAAACATCACAGTACCTAGAAACAATCTGCAAGTGACAAGTGATAACAATAACTTCATTCATTTCAGGGCCAGGGCCTAAACTAACTAGTAGCAGGGCTGTGATCACTAAAGGTGCGGGACTAGAGTCCTAACGCAAGAGGTGGAGTCCTCCTCCTTTGCACATGTATGCACATCTCCTCAGCACAGGCCCTCAGGTTCTAGTAGGCTGTGCTGCCCTTGAGGATGAAGCAGATGCCCCTGCCATTCTGAGAGTTAAACTGGCCAATGGATTGGCTTCCTTCCATTTCATCATCCAGTTCATTGTTCAGTTTCGGGGACAGGAGAAAGAGGTAGCTTTGGTGAGATGGAAAGAGAACTGGCCACACAGTGACTGAACCATTTCTTAGAAGAACTTTGGGCAAATCACTAAACAGCACAACCTTCAGTTTCCTCATCTGTAAAACAGGACTGATGCAGTGTGCCTAACTCAAAGGTAGGATCAGATGTGACTATGCGTGAGATGCACAGTATGGAACAAATTGGCAGAGAGAACAGAGAAAGAAGAAAATTAACATTGATTTGACCGCCCTGACATGCTAACCTCCTATATACCATGTCTATACACTTGTATACATGGCTTCATTTATTTGTCACAGCACTTTGTCCAGGTAGGTACTGTCACCCCCCTTTTGAGATGAGAAAACAGGACACAGCAAAGTTAACTAACCTAATCATGGTCCACAGCTAGTTTGTAACAGATTTGGATTTGAATTAAGATGAGTTTGACTTGATTTCCAGAGTCCCACACTGTCTCTCAATGTAAGTACTGGAGACACTGTTTTATAAAGCAATAAACAAAACCATCAATAAGAAAATAAAGAAAAATCATTTCAGGAAGCAAAACTCCTCTGAAGTCAACTGAACACGGTCACATGATAATGAGTTCCCGGGAGACTGGGGGGGTGGTGGTAATGGGGAGAGGATCCTTTAGATGGGGGAGTCAAGGAAAGCTCTGTGTGAAGGGGTATCTGAACTAAGGTCTGAAGATGAGAAAGAATCAGCCATGTGGAAACAGCAGGGAAGAGCACTCCAAGCAGAGAGAACAATAAATGCAAAGGTTTGGAGGCAGGAACAAACGTGCAAATTAGGGGAACAGAAAGAGGGAGACTAGTGTGGTTGGCCTGCGCTGAGCACAGGGGAGAAGGGAAACACACCAGGAGCTAGAAGAGGCAGGCCAGTAGCTTGGCCACCTGGGGCCACAAGATCTGAATTTTATTCTAGTTGTCCTGGGAATTTCTCAAAAGAATCAAAATAAAGGCCTTGCATTTGCTCCCCACCCCAGATGAGTCCTACAAATTCCCTGCAAGTCAGCATTTGCATTTTTCCATAGAATGGAGGAGCAGCACAATGAATTACCTAGGTCTTCAAGGATTGTGACTGTATCTGACATAGATCTATCCATTCACATGTGGACAAGAAAGTAAATTCTCTCTGGCAGGCACTAGCCAGCATCACTGAGAGATATCCAGGCTGCATATGAGAAGTTTCCTTTTTTGCTGCAGGCCGAAAAAATATTTGCCTGCAAGGCTACTGATCCTGGGCCGACCCTGTGCCCTGGCAGAGGTTGGCACTCACAAGTACCCAAGCCCATGATGACACCCTGGTGAATTTTCATTTGCATACAAACATATCATCACCTCCTCCAAACCTTTCTCCCCTTAGCAGAAGAGACATCAGAAACTCGTAGTTGTGGTATAAATTGGATTTGGACTCAGATGAGAAGTTAGAATTCTACACTTTGCATGAAGGGAGTTAACTAAACTCACTGAGCTCAGTTTATCTACAGAACAGTGATAGAAAAACAAATCCCACACAAGTGTTGTAGAATAAAAAACAGTGATGACAATTGTGAAAGTACCCTACATAGTGTCTACCATGTATTACATGTTCAAAGATGTATATTTTAATAAACTGGAACAGCTAAACCTTGCCGCATAAACCGAGAATCAGATAAGAAACACCATTTGGGAACTTCTGTAGGCTATTGCATCCTGTATCTATGCAACATGAGAAAGGGAGAATGAGAACAAATCCAAATTCAAAACATTACTTCAAAATACAAATATCTTCAGTATCAAGAAAATGCAAAATTTAAATATTAGAATCAGCTAAACTTGAGAGATAGGAAAATGAATAATAAATGCAGGTAAAAATTTACAGTTCTGTTTTATGCATACAAGGGGAATAATTAACTAATCTCAAAACATGTAAATGAGGGCTTAGAAGCATTTTCAAAACACCACATCCAGTTCCAGTTACATATGCGGAATTTGCTACATTATAATAATTAGTTTTTTTTTTACAAAAGATTTATTTATTTTGAATAGAAGTATTAAATATTATACTAATTACTGGTTATTTTACTTTGTACCCAGGGAAAAGAAATGAATATTCATTAGCTCCTTAAGCTACTGATCCTCCACCGACTAGACAGATTTCAACATCACCATGAAGCTGTGGGTGGGTGGAAAATGCTCCCTGTAAAACCAGGCTCTTGCTACAAATCACAGCCCAATGTATTCAGCTAATGTGCACATGCTAGAATCCCCAAGTGAATCCTGCTAACATTGTAAGCCTAGAGTCCCCAGCTGAGTAGCCAATGAATGAGAATAACTGTTAAATTGAGAATAAATGTTAAATTGATCATAAAACAACAGAATTTTACTGTCTACACAATCCAGTGATCTTGAACAATTCCTAAAATACTAAACACGGTTTCATACAATAAAACTAACATTGTCATCTGTCCAAAACATGCCTATTTCATTCCAAAAGAATATTTCAACATACATATTTCAACCATTTTCCAACTTGGCTTTTGATCCTATTTTAAGGAAAGTATCCATTCCAAAGGACCAAGGTTGAGATTTTAATTTATGAGTTATTTTCGCTATAGCTCAATAGGCAAACACTTTTTTTTTTTCTGGTGAAAGGGAAAACCAGGCAATAGATTTCTCAAGATACTAGTCTGGTTAACTTCTTTTTTTTTTCATGTACCAGTCATCTTCTATCGGGTGGTAATTCTCAATTCAAATACAAAAGGATTCAGGGGTGTCAGGCAAAGGTCATGTTCAGGAATGCAGAGTGTGCCCTTCACACTGGGCCCACTTCAGTGGTACTTGCACAGCCACTCATGTTTCAGTTCCTTGTAAAAAAGGCAGTAGTTGAAAAGCACGTAAACTGCCAGCACCAAAGAAATCTCAGCGATGCTCCCTTTTTACACTGACATACTTGTTGTGATAATAGTCAGAACCTTTTTGAAATGCTCCAGCAATGCCTTTAGGGGTGAAATCCCACATCAGTATCCAGTTTAGCAGCTCTCCTACTTTGACATCCATGAGCTGCTTCTCCTTCACTGGTACAACTGATGTCATCTTGGAGTCCGATGTCTGCAGTGAGTCTGGTTAACTTTTAATTCTTGCTCAGTTTAAGGTACCTCTGTGTTGGGAGTTCTCATGTGGCTTGATTTTTCTTTTTTGGTTTGTTAAGCTTTGTGAACCAATTTATTGCTTGAGTAACTCCCTACCACAGAGGAGGGGAGGGGCTGTGGCTCTGGGGGAAATGGGTCTTGCAGAAGGGGCCTCTCGTTTCCCTCTTGGGCCTTGTCTATGATGCTGACCTACAGCCCCAGTGGGGCACACTGGGCAGATTGTTAATTACACCAGATTGGGCTAGGAAAGGGTGACTAGACCAGAATGCACACAGCAATGTTGCCTATATGGAAAACAACCCTGGGTCGTGCTTCCATGTGGGCAGAATATCAGGATGGGGGTAGAAGTATGTAAATCATAATAGCTTGACCTTGTTAGCTTCTGAGAAAGTAAAAATTCCTCACCATCTAACACAGAGTACAATAGGGGGTGTGGGGGTGTGTCTCTATAGGAAGTTTCACATTTCTGGGTGTTAGGACAGAAGAGGACTCATTCAACAAGTATTTGAGTAACAAGCATGTGCTGTACTCTCTTGCTACTTCAAGTGTGGTTCCTGGACAAGCCACATCCACATAACTTGGGAGCTTCTTAGAAATGCAAGTTCAAGGGTCTACCCCAGACCTACTCAATCAGCATCCTAAGGTGATTCTTACATTAGTTTGAGAAATGCCGCTAGACACCATGTTAGGTGATCTGCTAATCTCTACCACTGATGTCCATTTAACACATTATAAAAATAAAAGTCCAGGTCACACATCTGCCAAAACTTGCTTATGTCACAACTTAAGATATAACTCTCACTATGCTAGAAGCATGGCATAAGTATTTACAGTGATATGAAGTAGACAAGGGCCTTTTATAAAGATCTCATATGCAAGCCAAGAAAGAGCCTCACTTTAAGGCAAACAAGGATGCCTCAACCTACCTGATACAGGTAGACCAACAAAGCTCCCATTTCTACATTCAGGTTGGAAAAGTTTCCCATATAGAAACCCTAGACACTAGGAAGACCTAGGAAATAGAGGATGGTCTCATCTGGTTTCCATCTGGCAATGAGAGAGGGCTAGAAGGAAAATTACTCAATTCATTTAGCCAGCTAATTTATTTAGGTCTTTCACTAGTCCATAGCCCTTGCATGGGAGAAATCACATGAGGTAGATAAACATCAGGGAGAGATGTCTCCATTGATTTCATTGAACAGTTGTGTTACATTTTATCTTCATTTTCTGCTCTAATAGATGCTGGTAATACTTCTTGACAGGTTGTGTAGAGCCACAGATTTTCTAAAGCCAAATGGAAGTGACTTTAAAGATACTGTGGAAATTAATGACCCATGAGAGTTTTCTATGGACTTATATCTACTCTCCCCGGAGCTTCCTCCATGTCAATCTTTATCAACTTGCCTATTTCCCAGCATCTTACTTTTACATTTTTCTTTTAATTTTTAATTACAAAAGCATTGTATAAATTCATGTTTTCAGAAAAAAATCAATACAAAAATAATATAGTAAAAAAGTGAAAAATCTCCTTTACTCTCCTACCCAAGAGTAATTACTGTTAACAGTGGAATGCATTTTTCTAGACATTATTCAAATGTACATTGTATATGCATATAACTAAATGTAGTAGTTTTGCATACTTGGACCATACTATATTATTACTATGCAACTTTTTTTTTTTTGCTTACTTGCTTTTTTCCACTTTATTTTGGAGATGGTTCTCTCTCTCACCATATATTATATACATACAATTTCTTTTCTTTTTTAATATACATATAATTTCTAAAGAGTTGTATAATGTTCCATAAATTATATTTATTAATTTAATCATTCCTCTATTGATATTTAGTTCCAATGAGTTTTTAAACAATTATAACAAATTTTCCAGATATAAGAGCAATATATGAAAATCAAGAGCTTTCCGTATATTAACAATAACTAATCAATATATAATTATTAAAAAGCCCATTCACAGTAATAGAAGTGTACAAGGACAACATGAAAAAAATCTATAAAATGTACTGAGAGGTACAAAAAACCAGAATAGTAGAGACATATACGTTGTTTGTTTCAGATGAGAAGACACAATGTTGTAAACATATCAACAATTATCTTTACAAAAATCAATGCACTCCCAAACATATGGCAGCGGGAGAGTTTATACAACTTGACAAACTGGACATAAAGTTATTCTGAAACAGTAAGTGTGAGGGAGAGCCAAGTAAATTTGGGGAGGAGTAAAAAGACACAGTTAAAACTCCTTCAGTTTTGGTGAGTGGAATTGCTTTAACTGTAGTATCACCACGTTTTGCCCAGGGCCAGCAGAATAACCATGTTTTTGAACTGGAGGCCCAAGAGAGAGCAAGAGAGAGAGAGATTGAGAGACAGAGACAGAGAGGGAAAGAGGAGGGGGGGAGAGAGAGACAGAGAAAGAGAGAAAATGTATCAAAGTAAATTTAAGATAAATTTGCAAATCAAAATTCCAGAACACTACCACTAAAAAAACAACCAGTAAAGTCAGTATTTCTTTGTGACCAATTGCCAATTACAGTCAAAGTTTAGGAGTTTTTTTTTTTTAAGATTTTATTTATTTATTCATGAGAGACAGAGAGAGAGAGAGAGAAGCAAAGGGAGAAGCAGGCTCCCCGCTGAGCAGGGAGCCCCATGCGGGACTTGATCCCAGGACCCTGGGATCATGACCTGAGCCAAAGGCAGATGCTTAACCATCTGAGCCACCCAGGCACCCAAAGTTTAGGAGTTTTTGAAAAGAACATAGGTTCTCTATTTGTTGGCTAAAAAATAACACATATGGCAGCACCTGAGTGGCTCAGTGGGTCAAGTGTCTGGCTCTTGATTTCAGCTCAGGTCATGATCCAGGATCTGGAGACAGAGCACTGTGTCAGGCTCTGCAGTGTGAAGTCTCTTGAGATTCTCTCTCTTCCTTCCCCTCTGCCCCTCCCCCCCAAAACCCACATATATTCACGCTCAAGTTTGTTATTTCATGAGAAGAATATACATATTTTGAATCTACATGGTATGTTGATTCCTAAGGATGTGAGCACTTGAGTCTTTCTTCATTTTTTTTATAGCTATGATTAATTCCCCCCCTTTTTTAAAGATTTTATTTATTTATTTGACAGAGAGAGACACAGCGAGAGAGGCAACACAAGCAGAGGGAATGGGAGAGGGAGAAGCAAGTTTCCCGCTGAGCAGGGAGCCCAATGTGGGACTTGATACCAGGACCCGAGGATCATGACCTGAGCCGAAGGCAGACGCTTAACGACTAAGCCACCCAGGCGCCCCTAAGTCCACCTTTTTTTCCTCACTTGGTCCTCATCATTTCTTTTTTTTTTAAATTTTTTATTGTTATGTTAATCACCATATATTACATCATTTGTTTTGGTGTAGTGTTCCATGATTCATTGTTTGTTCATAACACCCAGTGCTCCATGCAGAATGTGCCCTCTTTAATACCCATCACCAGGCTAACCCATCCCCCTACCCTCCTCCCCTCTAGAAACCTCAGTTTGTTTTTCAGAGTCCATCCTCTCTCCTGGTTCGTCTCCCCCTCTGACTTACTCCCCTTCATTCTTCCTCTCCTGCTATCTTCTTCTTTTTCTTTTTTCTTAAAATATGTTGCGTTATTTGTTTCAGAAGTACAGATCTGTGATTCAACAGTCTTACACAATTCACAGCGCTCACTGTAGCACATACCCTCCCCAATGTCTATCACCCAGCCACCCCATCCCTCCCACCCCCGACCACTCCAGCAACCCTCAGTTTGTTTCCTGAGATTAAGAATTCCTCATATCAGTGAGGTCATATGATACATGTCTTTCTCTGATTGACTTATTTCATTGAGCATAACACCCTCCAGTTCCATCCACGTCGTTCCAAACGGCAAGATCTCATTCCTTTTGATGGCTGCATAATATTCCATTGTGTATATATACCACCTCTTCTTTATCCATTCATCTGCTGATGGACATCTTGGCTTTTTCCACAGTTTGGCTACTGTGGACATTGCTGCTATAAACATTGGGGTGCACGTACCCCTTCGGGTCCCTACATTTGTATCTTTGGGGTAAATACCCAGTAGTGCAATTGCTGGATCGAATGGTAGCTCTAATTTCAACTGTTTGAGGAACCTCCATACTGTTTTCCAGAGGGGTTGCACCAGCTTGCATTCCCACCAACAGTGTAGGAGGGTTCCTCTTTCTCCACATCCCCACCAACATCTGTCGTTCTCTGACTTGTTAATTTTAGCCATTCTGACGGATGTGAGGTGGTATCTCATTGAGGTTTTGATTTGGATTTCCCTGATGCCGAGCGATGTTGAGCACTTTTTCATGTGCCTGTTGGCCATTTGGATGTCTTCTTTGGAAAAATGTCTGTTCATGTCTTCTGTCCATTTCTTTTTTTTTTTAAGATTTTATTTATTTGAGAAAGAATGAGAGAGAGAAAGCACGAGAGGGAAGAGGGTCAGAGGGAGAAGCAGACTCTCTGCTGAGCAGGGAGCCCGATGTGGGACTCGATCCTGGGACTCCAGGATCATGACCTGAGCCGAAGGCAGTCGCTTAACCAACTGAGCCACCCAGGCGCCCCTGGCCATTTCTTGATTGGATCATTTGTTCTTTGGGTGTTGAGTTTGATAAGTTCTTTATAGATTTTGGATACTAGCCCTTTATCTGATATGTCATTTGCAAATATCTTCTCCCATTCTGTCGGTTGTCTTTTGGTTTTGTGGACTGTTTCTTTTGCTGTGCAAAACCTTTTTATCTTGATGAAATCCCAATAGTTCATTTTTGCACTTGCTTCCTTGCCTTTGGCGATGTTTCTAGGAAGAAGTTGCTGTGCCTGAGGTCAAAAAGGTTGCTGCCTGTGTTCTCCTTTAGGATTTTGATGGACTCCTGTCTCACATTTAGGTCTTTCAACCATTTGGAGTCTGTTTTGTGTGTGATGTAAGGAAATGGTCCAGTTTCATTCTTCTGCATGTGGCTGTCCAATTTTCCCAACACCATTTGTTGAAGAGACTTGTCTTTTTTCCATGGGACATTCTTTCCTGCTTTGTCAAAGATGAGTTGACCATAGAGTTGAGGGTCCATTTCTGGGCTCTCGATTCTGTTCCATTGATCTATGTGTCTGTTTTTGTGCCAGTACCATACTGTCTTGACGATGACAGCTTTGTAATAGGGCTGGAAGTCCGGAATTGTGATGCCACCAGCTTTGCTTTTCTTTTTCAATATTCCTCTGGCTATTTGGGGTCTTTTCTGGTTCCACACAAATTTTAGGATGATTTGTTCCATTTCTTTGAAAAAAAGTGGATGGTATATTGATGGGGATTGCATTGAATATGTAGATTGTTCTAGGTAGCATTGACACCTTCACAGTATTTGTTCTTCCAATCCATGAGCATGGAACGTTTTTCCATTTCTTTGTGTCTTCCTCAATTTCTTTCATGAGTGTTTTATAGTTTTCTGAGTACAGATCCTTTGCCTCTTTGGTTAGATTTATTCCTAGGTATCTTATAGTTTTGGGTGCAATTGTAAATGGGATCGACTCCTTGATTTCTCTCTCTTCTGTCTTGTTGTTGGTGTATAGGAATGCCACTGATTTCTGTGCATTGATTTTATATCCTGCCACTTGACTGAATTCCTGTATGAGTTCTAGCAGTTTTGGGGTGGAGTCTTTTGGGTTTTCCACATAAAGTATCATATCATCTGCAAACAATGAGAGTTTGACTTCTTCTTGCTGATTTGGATGCCTTTGATTTCTTTTTGTTGTCTGATTGCTGTGGCTAGGACTTCTAATACTATGTTGAATAGCAGTGGTGAGAGTGGACATCCCTGCTGCATTCCTGACCTTAGGGGGAAAGCTCTCAGTTTCTCCCCATTGAGAATGATATTCGCTGTAGGTTTTTCATAGATGGCTTTTATGATATTGAGGTATGTACCCTCTATCCCTATACTCTGAAGAGTTTTGATCAAGAAAGGATGCTGTACTTTGTCAAATGCTTTTTCTGCATCTGTTGAGAGGATCATATGGTTTTTGTTCTTTCTTTTATTAATGTATTGTATCAAGTTGATTGATTTGCGGATGTTGAACCAACCTTGCAGCCCAGGGATAAATCCCACTTGGTCATGGTGAATAATCCTTTTAATGTACTGTTGGATCCTATTGGCTAGTTTTTCAGTGAGATTTTTTGCATCATGTTCATCAAGGATATTGGTCTGTAATTCTCCTTTTTGACGGGGTCTTTGTCTGGTCTGGGGATCAAGGTAATGGTGGCCTCATATATTGAGTTTGGAAGTTTTCCTTCCATTTCTATTTTTTGGAACAGTTTCAGGAGAATAGGTATTAATTCTTCTTGAAATGTTTGGTAAAATTCCCCTGGGAAGCCATCTGGCCCTGGGCTTTTGTTTGTTTGGAGATTTTTGATGACTGCTTCAATTTCCTTAGTGGTTATAGGCCTGTTCAGGTTTTCTATTTCTTCCTGGTTCAGTTTTGGTAGTTGATACATCTCTAGGAATGCATCCATTTCTTCCAGGTTATCTAATTTGCTGGCATAGAGTTGCTCATAATATGTTCTTATAATTGTTTGTATTTCTTTGGTGTTGGTGGTGATCTCTCCTCTTTCATTCACGATTTTGTTGATTTGGGTCATTTCTCTTTTCTTTTTGATCAGTCTGGCCAGTATCAATCTTGTTAATTCTTTCAAAGAACCAACTCCTAGTTTTGTTGATCTGCTCTACTGTTCTTTTGGTTTCTGTTTCATTGATTTCTGCTCTGATCTTTATTATTTCTCTTCTCCTGCTGGGTTTAGGCTTTATTTGTTGTTCTTTCTCTAGCTCCTTTAGGTGTAGGGTTAGGTTGTGTATTTGAGACCTTTTTTGTTTCTTGAGAAACGCTTGTATTGTTATATACTTTCCTCTTAGGATTGCCTTTGCTGTATCCCAAAGATTTTGAACAGTTGTGTTTTCATTTTCATTGGTTTCCACGAATTTTTTTTTAATTTTTTATTGTTATGTTAATCACCATATATTACATCATTTGTTTTGCTGTAGTGTTCCATGATTCATTGTTTGTTCATAACACCCAGTGCTCCATGCAGAACGTGCCCTCTTTAATACCCATCACCAGGCTAACCCATCCTCCCACCCCCCTCCCCTCTAGAACCCTCAGTTTGTTTTTCAGAGTCCATCATCTCTCCTGGTTCGTCTCCCCCTCTGACTTACTCCCCTTCATTCTTCCTCTCCTGCTATCTTCTTCTTTTTCTTTTTTCTTAAAATATGTTGCGTTATTTGTTTCAGAAGTACAGATCTGTGATTCAACAGTCTTACACAATTCACAGCGCTCACCGTAGCACATACCCTCCCCAATGTCTATCACCCAGCCACCCCATCCCTCCCACCCCCGACCACTCCAGCAACCCTCAGTTTGTTCCTGAGATTAAGAATTCCTCATATCAGTGAGGTCATATGATACATGTCTTTCTCTGATTGACTTATTTCACTCAGCATAACACCCTCCAGTTCCATCCATGTCGATGCAAATGGCAAGATCTCATTCCTTTTGATGGCTGCATAATATTCCATTGTGTATATATACCACCTCTTCTTTATCCATTCATCTGTCGATGGACATCTTGGCTCTTTCCACAGTTTGGCTATTGTGGACATTGCTGCTATAAACATTGGGGTGCACGTACCCCTTCGGGTCCCTACATTTGTATCTTTGGGGTAAATACCCAGTAGTGCAATTGCTGGATCGTATGGTAGCTCTATTTTCAACTGTTTGAGGAACCTCCATACTGTTTTCCAGAGTGGTTGCACCAGCTTGTGTTCCCGCCAACAGTGTAGGAGAGTTCCCCTTTCTCCACATCCCCGCCAATATCTATCATTTCCTGACTTGTTAAATTTAGCCATTCTGACGGGTGTGAGTTGGTATCTCATTGAGGTTTTGATTTGGATTTCCCTGATGCCGAGCGATGTTGAGCACTTCTCAATGTGCCTGTTGGCCATTTGGATGTCTTCTTTGGAAAAATGTCTGTTCATGTCTTCTGCCCATTTATTGATTGGATTATTTGTTCTTTGGGTGTTGAGTTTGATAAGTTCTTTATAGATTTTGGATACTAGCCCTTTATCTGATATGTCATTTGCAAATATTTTCTCCCATTCTGTCGGTTGTCTTTTGGTTTTGTGGACTGTTTCTTTTGCTGTGCAAAACCTTTTTATCTTGATGAAATCCCAATAGTTCATTTTTGCCCTGGCTTCCCATGCCTTTGGTGATGTTTCTAGGAAGAAGTTGCTGCGGCTGAGGTCGAAGAGGTTGCTCCCTGTATTCTCCTTTAGGATTTTGATAGACTCCTGTCTCACGTTTAGGTCTTTCAACCATTTGGAGTCTATTTTTGTGTGTGGTGTAAGGAAATGGTCCAGTTTCATTCTTCTGCATGTGGCTGTCCAATTTTTCCAACACCATTTGTTGAAGAGACTGTCTTTTTTCCATTGGACATTCTTTCCTGCTTTGTCAAAGATAAGTTGACCATAGATTTGAGGGTCCATTTCTGGGCTCTCGATTCTGTTCCATTGATCTATGTGTCTGTTTTTGTGCCAGTACCATACTGTCTTGACGATGACAGCTTTGTAATAGAGCTGGAAGTCCGGAATTGTGATGCCGCCAGCTTTGCTTTTCTTTTTCAATATTCCTCTGGCTATTCGGGGTCTCTTCTGGTTCCATACAAATTTTAGGATTATTTGTTCCATTTCTTTGAAAAAAGTGGATGGTATTTAGATGGGGATTGCATTGAATGTGTAGATTGCTCTAGGTAGCATTGACATCTTCACAATGTTGGTTCTCCCAATCCATGAGCATGGAACGTTTTTCCATTTCTTTGTGTCTTCTTCATTTCCTTTCATGAGTATTTTATAGTTTTCTGAGTACAGATCCTTTGCTTCTTTGGTTAAATTTATTCCTAGGTATCTTATGGTTTTGGGTGCAATTGTGAATGGGATCGACTCCTTGATTTGTCTCTCTTCTGTCTTGTTGTTGGTGTATAGGAATGCCACTGATTTCTGTGCATTGATTTTATAGCCTGCTACTTGACTGAATTCCTGTATGAGTTCTAGCAGTTTTGGGGTGGAGTCTTTTGGGTTTTCCACATAAAGTATCATATCATCTGCATAGAGTGAGAGTTTTACTTCCTCTTTGCCGATTTGGATGCCTTTGATTTCTCTTTGTTGTCTGATTGCTGTGGCTACGACTTCTAATACTATGTTGAATAGCAGTGGTGAGAGTGGACATCTCTGCCGCGTTCCTGACCTTAGGGGAAAAGCTCTCAGCTTTTCCCCATTGAGAATGATATTCGCTGTAGGTTTTTCGTAGATGGCTTTTATGATATTGAGGTATGTACCCTCTATCCCTATACTCTGAAGAGGTTTGATCAAGAAAGGATGCTGTACTTTGTCAAATGCTTTTTCTGCATCTATTGAGAGGATCCTATGATTCTTGTTCTTTCTTTTGTTAATGTACTGTATCATGTTGACTGATTTGCGGATGTTGAACCAGCCTTGCAGCCCAGGGATAAATCCCACTTGGTCGTGGTGAATAATCCTTTTAATGTACTGTTGGATCCTATTGGCTAGTATTTTGGTAAGAATTTTTGCATCCATGTTCATCAAGGATATTGGTCTGTAATTCTCCTTTTTGATGGGATCTTTGTCTGGTTTGGGGATCAAGGTAATGGTGGCCTCATATATTGAGTTTGGAAGTTTTCCTTCCATTTCTATTTTTTGGAACAGTTTCAGGAGAATAGGTATTAATTCTTCTTGAAATGTCTGATAGAATTCCCCTGGGAAGTCATCTGGCCCTGGGCTTTTGTTTCTTGGGAGATTTTTGATGACTGCTTCAATTTCCTTAGTGGTTATAGGTCTGTTCAGGTTTTCTATTTCTTCCTGGTTCAGTTTTGGTAGTTGATACATCTCTAGGAATGCACCCATTTCTTCCAGGTTATCTAATTTGCTGGCATAGAGTTGCTCATAATATGTTCTTATAATTGTTTGTATGTCTTTGGTGTTGGTTGTGATCTCTCCTTTTTTATTCATGATTTTGTTGATTTGGGTCATTTCTCTTTTCTTTTTGATCAGTCTGGCCAGGGGTTTATCAATCTTGTTAATTCTTTCAAAGAACCAGCTCCTAGTTTCGTTGATCTGTTCTCCTGTTCTTTTGGTTTCTATTTCATTGATTTCTGCTCTGATCTTTATTATTTCTCTTCTCCTGCTGGGTTTAGGCTGTATTTGCTGTTCTTTCTCCAGCTCCTTTAGGTGTAGGGTTAGGTTGTGTATTTGAGACCTTTCTTGTTTCTTGAGAAAGGCTTGTATTGCTATATACTTTCCTCTCAGAACTGCCTTTGCTGTATCCCAAGGATTTTGAACAGTTGTGTTTTCATTTTCATTGGTTTCCATGAATTTTTTTAATTCTTCTTTAATTTCCTGGTTGACCCATTCATTCTTCAGTAGGATGCTCTTTAGCCTCCATGTATTTGAGTTCTTTCCGACTTTCCTCTTGTGATTGAGTTCTAGTTTCAAAGCATTGTGGTATGAAAATATGCAGGGAATGATCCCAATCTTTTGGTACCAGTTGAGACCTGATTTGTGACCTAGGATGTGATCAATTCTGGAGAATGTTCCATGGGCACTAGAGAAGAATGTGTATTCCGTTGCTTTGGGATGGAATGTTCTGAATATGTCTGTGAAGTCCATTTGGTCCAGTGTGTCATTTAAAGTCTTTATTTCCTTGTTGATCTTTTGCTTAGTTGATCTGTCCATTTCAGTCAGGGGGGTGTTAAAGTCCCCCACTATTATTGTATTGTTGTCAATGTGTTTCTTTGCTTTTGTTATTAATTGCCTTATATAATTGGCTGCTCCCACGTTAGGGGCATAGATATTTACAATTGTTAGATCTTCTTGTTGGATAGACCCTTTAAGTAGGATATAGTGTCCTTCCTCATCTCTTATTACAGTCTTTGTTTTAAAATCTAGTTTGTCTGATATAAGGATTGCCACCCCAGCTTTCTTTTGGTGTCCATTAGCATGGTAAATGGTTTCCCACCCCCTCACTTTCAATCTGGGGGTGTCTTTGGGTCTAAAATGAGTCTCTTGCAGACACCATATTGATGGGTCTTGTTTTTTAATCCAATCTGATAGCCTGTGCCTTTTGATTGGGGCATTGAGCCCATTTACATTCAGGGTAACTATTGAAAGGTATGAATTTAGTGCCATTGTATTGTTTGTAAGGTGACTGTTACTGTATGTTGTCTGTGTTCCTTTCTGATCTTTGCTGCTTTTAGGCTCTCTCTTTGCTTAGAGGACCCCTTTCAATATTTCTTGGAGGGCTGGTTTCGTGTTTGCAAATTCCTTTAGTTTTTGTTTGTTCTGGAAGCTTTTTATCTCTCCTTGTATTTTCAATGACAGCCTAGCTGGATATAGTATTCTTGGCTGCATATTTTTCTCGTTTAGTGCTCTGAAGATATCTTGCCAGTCCTTTCTGGCCTGCCAGGTCTCTGTGGATAGGTCTGTTGCCAATCTAATATTTTTACCATTGTAGGTTACATATCTCTTCTCCCAAGCTGCTTTCAGGATTTTCTCTTTGTCTCTGAGACTCGTAAGTTTTACTATTAGATGTCAGGGTGTTGACCTATTTTTATTGATTTTGAGAGGGGTTCTCTGTGCCTCATGGATTTTGATGCCTGTTTCCTTCCTCACATTAGGGAAGTTCTCTGCTATTATTTGCTCCAATATACCTTCTGCCCCTCTCTCTCTTTCTTCTTCTTCTGGGATCCCAATTATTCTAATGTTGTTTCGTCTTATCGTATCACTTATCTCTCGAATTCTGCCCTCGTGATCCTGTAGTTGTTTCTCCCTCTTTTCCTCAGCCTCTTTATTTTCCATCATTTGGTCTTCTATATCACTGATTCTCTCTTCTGCCTCATTTATCCTAGCAGTTAGTGCCCCCATTTTTGATTGCACCTCATCAATAGCCTTTTTGATTTCGACTTGGTTAGATTTTAGTTCTTTCATTTCTCCAGATAGGGTTTCTCTAATAACTTCCACGCTTTTTTCAAGCCCAGCTAGTATCTTTAAATCATGATTCTGAACTCTAGGTCCGACATCGTACTAATGTCCGCATTGAGTAGGTCCCTGGCTGACGGTACTACCTCTTGTTCTTTTTGTGGAGGTGATTTTTTTCGTCTTGTCATTTTGTCCAGAGGAGAATAGATGAATGAGAGAACAAAATGCTAACAGGTTTACAACGTCCCCAGCAAATATACTGTATACAAATCAGAAAAGACCTGAAATCAGGGGAAAAGAAAGGGAAAGAAAGAAAAAAGAAAGAGAAAAAAAAAAAGAAAAAAAAGATAAAAACAAAAACAGAACAATACAAAAAAAGCAGAATGTGATCAAATATGATCAGGCTAGTGCATAGATCAGTGCCACACACTAGCTTTTGGGCGTATTTTGGTCTGTTAGAAAAAAGTGCCTCCTAAAATTTTAAAGGAAGAAAGACATATATGTACAAAATAAGGGTTGATACAATGAAGGGATAGAAGATGACTGTAAAGATGAAAATTATAAAAGATTTTATAAAAGGACTTGATAAGATAAGAAGTTTGAAAAAAGAAAGAAGATTAAAAAAAAAAGAAAAAAGGGAGACAATGTGATCAGGCAGGAGACTAGAACAGAGCCATACACTAGTGATTTAGGGTATATTTTTATCTTTTAGAAGAAACTGTATCTCAAAATTTTAAAGAGAGAACAACTTATATATATATGCCAAAAATAAGGGTAACTACTATGAAGGGATAAAATATGACTCTAAAAATGAAAAATAAAAAAATTTTTTTTAAAAAGATTGATAAGATGTTGGTTGAAAAAGAGAAAAAGAAAAAAGAAAAAAAAGTTAACAAAAATTAACTTTGATGAGATAATGAATCATGGTAAAAAAAAAAGCCATGAATTCTCTGTGTAGTATTCCCCTAGCGCTGGAGTTCTCCCGTTCTCCTTGATCGGTAAACTTGGTCTTGGCTTGCTGGCTGTTCCTGCTGATCTTCTGGGGGAGGGGCCTGTTGCTGTGGTTTCCAAATGTCTTTGCCGGAGGCTGAATTGCCCCACCCTTGTCGGTCCGGGCTAAGCAAGCAGCTCGGGTTTGATCTCAGGAGCTTTTGTTCCCTGCAAGCTCTCCGTACAGCCTTGGAGGACCAGGGCAAAAATGGTGGCCTCCCAATCTCCACCCGGAGGAGCTGAGAACTCGGGGCCCCGCTCCTCAGTGCGCCCCCAGAGAAAAGCAGTCACTCCCGTGTCCCCGGTCTCCGGCCACACTCCGTGCTCACCCGGCCTGTGACCGAGCGTTTCTATCTCTGGCACCCGACCCCGTGTGGAGTCTCCAAACCCAGCAGATCCCGGCGGTGCATTCCCGCGCCACTCCCCGGGAAGGAAGGGGTCTCCCCGGATCTGCCGCTTGTTGGGTCCCTGCTGCAGGAGCAGTGGCGCGACTGGGCCGCGGATCACAGTTTATGGCAACCCCAAGCTGAGAGCCTGCGCCTCGGCTCCGTCTCTGCAGCCGGCTTCTCCGCTCCGATACCTGGGAGCTCTGGCGCACTCAGGCTCCCCCAGTCTTTCTGTGACCCCAAGGGTCCTGAGACCACACTGTCCCGGGAGGATTCCACCCCCTGCTTAGCCACTGCAGCGACGTCCCTCCGCGGAGCCGACTTCTAAAAGTTCTGATTTTGTGCTCTGCGACTCTATCACTTGCCAGAAGCGGCCGGCGGAGGCCCCTCCCCCACCGTCTATCCTCCCGAATATCGCCTCGGATTCACTTCTCCGCACGTCCTACCTTCCAGTAAGTGGTCGCTTCTCTGTTCAGATAGTTGTTGCTACTCTCCTCTTCGATCTCCTGTTGAGTTCGTAGGTGTTCAGAATGGTTTGATCCCTATTCAGCTGAATTCCTGAGACCAGACGAAATCTAGGTCTCCTACTCCTCCGCCATCTTGCTCCGCCCCTCCGAAAACTCCATGAATTTTTAAAATTCTTCTTTAATTTCCTGGTTGACCCATTCATTCTTTAATAGGATGCTCTTTAGCCTCCATATATTTGAGTTCTTTCTGACCTTCCTCTTGTGATTGAGTTCTAGTTTCAAAGCATTATGGTCTGAAAATATGCAGGGAATGATCCCAATCTTTTGGTACCAGTTGAGACCTGATTTGTGACCTAGGATGTGATCTATTCTGGAGAATGTTCAATGGGCACTGGAAAAGAATGTGTATTCCGTTGCTTTGGGATGGAGAGGCAGAGAATCTTAAGCATGCTCCACACCCAGTCCAACGCGGAGCTCAATCTCATAACCCTGAGTTCATGACCCAAGAAAAAAATCAAGAGTCAGATGCTTAACTGACTGAGCCACCCAGGTGCCCCTCAGTAAATTTTGTGAAGCAAATCCCAGACATCATGTCATTTCAGCTCTACTTACTATAGTATGCATCTCTATAGAAAATATGACATTCTCTTACATAACCATATTATCATTTTTATACACATGAGTAAATTTTCTTGCTATCATCTAAGACTTAGGCATGTGCAGATTTCTCCAGTTTTTAAAAATGTTTTTGCATTTGATTTTATGGGATCCACAAAACCATTTTTTTTTAAAATAAAGTCTCAATCTAGAATCGTCTCTCCTCCCTTGCCTTTATTATTTTTTTCAGGTAACTGACTTGTGAAGAAACCAAGTGTATTGTCCTACAGAAGATTAAACATTTTGGACTTATCTGTTTAATTCCCTGTCATGCCAATTGATTGTTCAATTCAATTCATCCCTCATAGTCCCTCCAAATGGAAGTTAACTTTAAAGGTTTGATTAGATTCAGGTTCAATTCTTTGGCAAGAATAGTTTATAGTCATAACCTGTACTTCATAACTGTATCATATGAAGAGGCATGCACAGCCTGATGCTAAGACTGATCAATAGGTTGGGGCTTCCTTTACTGTAAAGTTTCCAACAAAATTTTATCTAATGGTTTTATCCATTGATGATTAGTGACCAACTCTATTATTCATTAGAGGATAAAAATGCTAAGTTTCTATTATTTCTTATACTTTCATTATGTGGAATTTTTCTATAACAAAAATCTTTCACTCATTCCCTAAGGCTATTTGATTACCCCAATATACTGTTCATACATAAAAGACAAGATAAATGTTTAATTTTTCCATATGATTGACACCTTTTAAAGTAAGAAGCTATTGTCCTAATTACTTTCAATGATGCCTCCTAGGGTGTTTTTGTTTGTTGGCTTTCTCCTTTTTTGTTGTTGTTATCAGTATGGAATCTATGTAATCAGTGTTTTTCATTTAGTAGAAAGCATTACTATTTTTGATGCCAAAATTTTCCCATCCTCAGCCAAGGAAGCTCCTTTATGTTTGCTCCTGTATCCCTCTGACAGGACCCATTAGTCTTTTTTTTTTTTTAAAGATTTATTTATTTATGTATGTATTTGAGACACACACACAGAGCATGAGCAGGAGGGGCAGAGGGAGAAAAGCTCCAGCAGACTCCATACTCAGCCTGGAACCTGAAACAGGGATCAGTCTCACAACCCTGAGATCATGACCTGAGCTGAAACCAAGAGTCGGTTGCTTACTGACCGAGCCACCCTGGCGCCTTGACCCATTAGTCTTTAGTAACTCCCTTGCTTTTAGGCGTAAGACGTTTGAGAGACATGTTATAAATTTCCTATCCCATACCTGGAATTAATCATTCCTCCAAGGAGTCCTGATTCCTAACAGTATTTAGAAACCACAATTTGAGAGCAAGAGGTTTGTTGTGATTGGGATTTGTAGCTTTTTCATGCTTTTTCAATTAAAAAAGCTAGGAAATTTTGATTTTTAAAAAAGGAAACAAAATAGTGAATTTATACTGATATTTTAAATGTAATGTTACAAGATTTTATGTATGGCTATCATTAAAAAGACAGGAAATAACAAGTGTTGGCCAGGGTGTGGAGAAAAGGGAAGACTTCTGCACTACTGGAGGAAACATGAATTGGTGCAGCCACTATGAAAAATATTAGGAAGGTTCCTCAAAAAATTAAAAAGAGAACTACCAAATGACCCAACAATTCCACTTATAGGTATATATCCAAAGGAAAGGAAATCAATATCTCAAAGAGATATCTGCACCCCCTTGTTTACTGCATTATTTACAACAGCCAAGACATGCAAACAACCTTAAGTGTCCACTGACAGATGAACGGATAAAGGAAATGTGGTATGTATATACAATGGAATATTATTCAACCATGAAGAAGAAAAATACTACCATTTTTCAATAACATGGATGGACTTTGAGGGTGGGTCTTTTACTAAATGAAATAAGTCAGACAGAGAAAAACAAATGCTGTCTTATATGTGGAATCTAAAAAAACTGAACTCATTCATACAGAGAACAGATTGGTGGTTGCCAGAGGTGGGAAGAGGGTGAGGGAAATGGGTAAAAGTGGTCAAAAGGTAAAAACTTCCACTTATAAGATAAATTAAGTTCTGGAGATATAACGCATAGCATGGTGACTGTTGTTAAAAATAAATACTGTATTGTATATTTGAAAGATGCTAAGAGAATAGATCTTAAAAATTCTCATCTCAAGAAAAACCTTGTAACCATGTGAGGTGATGGATGTTAACTAACCTTATTGTGGTAAGTGTGTGTGTGTGTGTAATCATTTTGTATACCTTAAACTAACACAATGTTTTTTGTCAATTATTTCTCAATTATATCTCAATAAAACTGAGAAAAAAGATTTTTATGTAACCTTTTTGATGTTTTACAATTATTTCTTAAGTTTTCTTATACTAAAAATCTGGGTTTCTAACAACATTAACATAATTAGGTACATTCTACTATTTCTCTGATGACATATTATGTGGAGTATCTTTTCATATGCTTATTTGCCATCTGTATATCTTCTTTGGTGAAGTGTCTATTAAGGTCTTTGGCCCAGTTTTTTTTTTTTTTTCAGGGATACAGGTCTGTGATTCATCAGTCTTACACAATTCACAGTGTTCACCATAGTTTATCCCTCCCCAGTGTCTATCACGCAGCCACCCCATCCCTCCCACCCCCCACCACTCCAGCAACCCTCAGTTTGTTTCCTGAGATTAAGAGTCTCTTATCGTTTGTCTCCCTCTCTGGTTTCATCTTGTTTCATTTTTCTCTCCCTTCCCCTATGATCCTCTGTCTTATTTCTCAAATTCCTCGTATCAGTGAGATCATATGATACTTGCCTTTCTCTGACTGACTTATTTCGCTTAGCATGATACCCTCTAGTTCCATCCACATCATTGCAAATGGCAAGATTTCATTTTTTGATGAGTGCATAATATTCCATTGTGTGTGTTTGTGTGTGTGTGTGTATTCCATTGTGTGTATATATATATATACATTTTTTTATTATGTTGTTAATCACCATACATTACATCATTAGTTTTTGATGTAGTGTTCCATGATTCATTGTTTGTGCATAACACCTAGTGCTCCATGCAAAACATGCCCTCTTTAATACTCATCACCAGGCCAAACCATCCCCCCACCCCCTCCCCTCTAGAACCCTCAGTTTGTTTTTCAGAGTCCATCATCTCTCATGGTTCATCTCCCCCTCTGATTTCCCCCCATTCATTCTTCCCCTCCTGCTACCTTCTTCTTTTTTTTTAACATATAATGAATGTATTATTTGTTTCAGAGGTACAGATCTGTGATTCAACAGTTTTGCACAATTCACAGTGCTCACCATAGCACATACCCTACCACTGGGTCTACCACCCAGCCACCCCATCTCTCCCACCCCCCACCACTCCAGCAACCCTCAGTTTGTTTCCTGAGATTAAGAATTCCTCATATCAGTGAGGTCATATGATACATGTCTTCCTCTGATTGATTTATTTTGCTCAGCATAACACTCTCCAGTTCTATCCACGTCGTTGTAAATGGCAAGATCTCATTCCTTTTGATGGCTGCATAATATCCCATTGTATGTATGTATGTATATATATATACGTATGTGTGTGTGTGTGTGTGTGTGTATATATATATATATTTATATCTCACATCTTCTTTATCCATTCATCTGTCGATGGACATCTTGGCTCTTTCCACAGTTTGGCTATTGTGGACATTGCTGCTATAAACATCAGGGTGCATGTACCCCTTCGGATCCCTACATTTGTATCTTTGGGGTAAATACCCAGTAGTGCAACTGCTGGATTATAGGTACACCACATCTTCTTTATCCATTCATCTGTTGATGGACATCTCTGTTCTTTCCATAGTTTGGCTATTGTGGACATTACTGCTATAAACATTGGGGTGCAGGTGCCCCTTCGGATCACTACATTTGTATCTTTGGGGTAAATACCCAGTAGTGCAATTGCTGGATCGTAGGGTAGCTCTATTTTCAACTTTTTGAGGAACATCCACACTGTTTTCCAGAGTGGCTGCACCAGCTTGCATTCTCACCAACAGTGTAGGAGGGTTCCCCTTTCTCCACATCCTCACCAACATCTGTCGTTTCCTGACTTGTTAATTTTAGCCATTCTGGGACTGCTGTGAGGTAGTATCTCATTGAGGTTTTGATTTGTATTTCCCTGATGCCTAGTGATGTTGAACACGTTTTCATGTGTCTGTTGGCCATTTGGATGTCTTCTTTGCACAAATGTCTGCTCATGTCTTTTGGCCATTTCTTGATTGGATTATTTGTTTTGGGGTGTTGAGTTTGATAAATTCTAAAGATTTTGGATACTAGCCCTTTATCTGATATGTCATTTGCAGATATTCTCTCCCATTCTTTCGGTTGTCTTTTGGTTTTGTGGACTGTTTCTTTTGCTGTGCAAAAACTTTTTTCTTGATGAAATCCCAATAGTTCATTTTTGCCCTTGGTTCCCTCGCCTTTGGCGATGTTTCTAGGAAGAAGTTGCTGCAGCTGAGGTTGAAGAGGTTGCTGCCTGTGTTCTCCTCAAGAATTTTGATGGATTCCTGTCTCACCCTTAGGTCTTTCATCCATTGTGAGTCTATTTTTGTGTGTGGTGTGAGGAAATGGTCCAATTTTCCCAACACCATTTGTTGAAGAGACTTTTTTCCATGGGACATTCTTTCCTGCTTTGTCAAAGATTAGTTGACCATAGAGTTGAGTGTCCATGTCTGGGCTCCCTATTCTGTTCCATTAATATATGCATCTGTTTTTGTGCCAGTACAATACTGTCTTGATGATGACAGCTTTGTAATAGAGCTTGAAGTCTGGAATTGTGGTGCCACCAGCTTTGCTTTTCTTTTTCAACATTCCTCTGGCTATTTGGGGGTCTTTTCTGGTTCCATACAAATTTTGGGATGATTTGTTCCATTTCTTTGAAAAAAGTTGATGGCATTTTGTTAGGAATTGCATTAAATATGTAGATTGCTCTAGGTAGCACAGACATCTTCACAATGTTTGTTCTTCCAATCCATGAGCATGGAACGTTTTTCCATTTCTTTGTGTCTTCCTCAATTTCTTTCATGAGTATTCTATAGTTTTCTGAATACAGATCCTTTGCCTCTTTGGTTAAATTTATTCCTAGGTATCTTATGGTTTTGGGTGCAACTGTAAATGGGATCGACTCCTTGATTTCTCTTTCTTCTGTCTTGTTGTTGGTGTATAGGAATGCCATTGATTTCTGTGCATTGATTTTATATCCTGCCACTTGACTGAATTCCTGTATGAGTTCTAGCAGTTTTGGGGTGGAGTCTTTTGGATTTTCCACATAAAATATCATATCATCTGCAAAAAGTGAGAGTTTCACTTCTTCTTTGCTGATTCAGATGCCTTTTATTTCTTTTTGTTGTCTAATTGCTGAGGCTAGGATTTCTAGTACTATGTTGAACAGCAGTGGTGATAGTGGACATCCCTCCCATGTTCCTGGGGAAAAGCTCTCAGTTTTTCCCCATTGAGTATGATATTTGCTGTGGGTTTTTCATAGATAGCTTTTATGATATTGATGTATGTGCCCTCTATCCCTACATTATGAATGGTTTTAATCAAGAAAGAATGCTGTACTTTATCAAATGATTTTTCTGCATCTATTGAGAGGATCATATGGTTCTTGTTTTTTCTTTTATTAACGTATTGTATCACATTGATTGATTTGCGGATGTTGAACCAAACTTGCAGCTTTGGCCCAGTTTTTAATCAGGTTATTTTCTTATTGTTGTAAATGTGTCTTTTGTTATGTATTCTTCTAGCTTGAGGTCTGTCTTTTAATTCTCTTGACACTGTCATTCACAGAGCAGAAATTTTTAATTTTAATGAAGTCTAACATCAATTTTTTTCATGGTTGGTGCTTTCAGTATTATATATAAAAAGTCATTGTCCTACCCATCATCTAGGTTTTTTTCCTATATTATCTGCTAGGAATTTTATAGTTTTGCACTTTACATCCACATCTATGACCCATTTTGAGTTCACTGTAAAGTGTGTAAGGTCTGTGTCTAGATTTATTTTTTTGCATGTGGATGTATAGTTGATCCAGTACCATTTATTGAAGAAACTATCTTTGCTCCATTTTATTGCCTTTGCTCCTTTGTCAAAGATCAGTTAACCATATTTATGGGGGTCTATTTCTGGGTTATTTTGTTCTGTTGATCTATTTGTCTGTTCTTTCATCAGTACCACATTATTTTGATTACTGTCGATTTATATTAAGTCTTGGAGTCAAGTGTATCAGTCCTCCAACTTTGCTGTTCTCCTTTAATACTGTGCTGGCTGTTTTGGGTCTTTTGCCTCTCTATGTAAACTTTAGAATCAGACTGTTAATATCCACAAAATAACTTGCTGGTATTTTGAATGGGATTGCACTGGATCTATTGATTGAGTTGGGAAAAACTGACGACTTGACAATATTGAATCTTCCTATCCACGACCATGGAATATCTCTCCATTTATTTAGTTTGTCTTTTATTTCATTCATCAGAGTTTTGTAGTTTTCCTCATATAGATCTAGTACATGTTTTTGTCAGTTTTATACATATTTCATTTTGGGGGTGGTAACGTAAATGGTATTGTGTTTTCGATTTCAAATTCCACTTGTTCATTGCCAGTATACAGCAAAATGACTGACATTTGTATATTAACCTTGTATCTCACTCACTTGCTATAATTGCTTATTAGTTCCAGTTTTACTGTCAATTCTTTTGGTTTTTCTCTATAGACAATCAGGTCATCGGAGAACAAAGACAATTTTACTTATTCCCTCTCAATCTGTGTACCTTTTATTTCCTTTTCTTGCCTTATGCATTAGCTAGAACTTCCAGTATGATGTTGAAAATAAGTGATGAGGGGTGTCTGTATCTTGTATCTGATCTTAGAGGGAACGTTTTGAGTTTCTCTTCATTAAGTATGATGTCAGCTGCCAGTTTTTTGTCATAGTCTTTATCAAGTTGAGAGAGTTCCCCTATGTTCCTTGCTTACTAAGTTTTTACCATGAATGAATATTGGATTTTGTCAAATGCTTTTTCTGCATTTATTGATATGATCATATGATTTTTCTCCTTTAACCTACTGATATGATGTAATATATTAACTGATTTTCAAATACTAAATGAGCATTTCCTACCTGTAATAAATCCCATTTGATCATGGTGTAAAATTCTTTTTGTATATTTTTGGACTCAGTTTGCTCTTTTACTGTAACATTTTTCTCTGGTGCTATTAGGATAATGCTATCCTCATTGAACAAGTTAGGAAGTATTCCCTCTGCTTCTATCTTCTAAAAGACATTGTATAGAACTGGTATAATTTCTTCCTACATGTCTGGCATTATTCACCAGTGAACCCACCTGGACCTGCTGTCTTCTGTTTTGGAATGTTATTAGTTATTGATTTAATTTCTTTCATAGATATAAACCTCTTGAGATTGTCTATTTCTTCTTGTGTGATGTTTGGCAAGTTGTGTCTTTCAAGGAATTTGTTCATTTCACCTAGGTTATCAAATTTGTGAGCACAGAGTTGTTTGTAGTATTCCTTTATTCTCATTTTAATGTCCGTAGGATCTGTAGTGATGTCCACATCTCTTATTTCTGATAGTAATTTGCATCATCTGTCTTTTTTTCTTAACCAGCCTGGCTAGGGGTTTATCGATTTTACTAATCTTTTCAAAGTGCCAGCATTTTGGTTCATTAATTCTATTTATTTCCTGTTATCAATTTCATTGATTCCTGTTCTAATTCTTGTTTTTTCTTCTCCTTACTTTGGATTTAATTTGCTCTTCTTTTTCTAGTTTTCAAAGGTGAAAGTTTAGATGACTGATTTCAGATCTTTCTCCTTTTTTAATATGTGCATTTAATGCTCTACATTTTCCTCTCATCATTGCCCTTTACTACACTGCACAAATTTTGATGTTTTTTATTTTCATTTAGTTCAAAAATATTTTTGAATATTTAAATTTCTCTTGAGATTTCTTTTTGACTCATGTGTTTATTCAATCAAACATTTTATTGAGCTTCTATCCTGTACTAGGTACTAAGGATACAAGTTGAATAAAACATTCTTCCTTCAGGAGTTCTATCTAGTAGAGTAGAAGGATATGGGAACCATTAACTATAATGAAATATAATAAACACATGATTGGGATAAGTATGTATTATTCTGGGGAGAGAGATGAAGGAAAATTACATCTGCCCTGGGGAGTCAGGAAATGTTATCTTAAGCTACTCTTACTCAAATGTAACCTCGTTTCTTATTTTCTTTGATGGTTTCATGCAGGATTAATTTACTTATCAATTCTTCCACAATACTTATTTAAATTAAAAAAATTTTTTTCATTCATGTATTCCCTCTTCTTTTTTTTTAGGGTACTTTTTTTTATTATGTTCAGTTAGCCAACATATAGTACATCATTAATTTTTGATGTAGTGTTCAATGATTCATTAGTTGTATATAACACCCAGTGCTCATCACAACACGTGCCCTCCTTAATACCCATCATCCGGCTATCCCATCCACCAACCCCCCTCCCTTCTGAAACCCTCAGTTTGTTTCCCTGGAGTCCAGAGTCTCTCATGGTTTGTCTCCCTCACTGATTTCTTCCCCTTCAGTTTTCCCTCCCTTCCCCTATGGTCCTCCGTGCTATTCCTTAGTTCCACAACACTTTTATATTTATCAACTGTATCTGTTATCACAGCTTACTTCAATTTATTTTTTTAAGATTTTATTTATTTATTTGCCAGAGAGAGACAGAGAGCATGAGCAGGGGGAGCAGCAGGCAGAGGGAGAAGCAGGCTCCCTGCTGAGCAAGAAGCTTGATGTGGGACTCAATCCCAGGCCCCTGGGATCATGACCTGAGCAAAAGGCAGATGCTTAATCAACTGAGTCACCCAGGCACCCACTACAGTTTGTTTATAACTCTATCATTCACATGAAATTGTTAGTTTCTTGAAAGCATGGTACAGATCTTCCTCATCTTTGTATTTCTAGGATCCAACAGTGTCCACAATACAACAAAGCTCAGTAAACTTTTTAAATAAGTGTATGCACATATGGATGGATGCATGAGGTAATATATGACATTATTATAACTATTGTATTAGTAAAGCTATATTATTCATCAACACAATAATTTGTGCAGATACTAGAGCAATAACTTGAACATGAAAAAAAGACAGCCTTAATTGAACACATGGATGAATATTAATAAATTAAAATTCATATTTTAAATAATGCATTGTAGATACTCATGTCTATGTATGTCTTGTAGAAACATTTATCCCTATTTGAGCAAGTATTTCTGTTTGCAAATGCTCTCTTATACTAAAATTAATAAATAATTACTCTTGTTCATTGCCTAAAGTTGGAGGATCACCTGGTTATATTTGAGGCTAACACAACCATTCAAGGTGACTATTATAACCCCAAGAAGATGAATTCAGATGCACTTAGAATGACTGCCTTTAGGAAAAGTCCCAGAGTTGTGCTTAACTATAAGGTGGAGGGAAATTTAGCAAAGGCTCAAAGGGTAAAACTCTGAACTCTGACATTTTAATATTCTACTGTAGAAAACATGTCTCTAAGCATCATAACACATGCCATTTCTAACTTCTCTTTGGGAATGGAATTAACATTCTTACACTAACTGGAAATGGTAAATTCTTAAATTGTTAATAGCTTCCCCAGGCTTCTGCTCCTTTGCAGTGCATTTTGGCTCCAAATTATGAAAATATTGTGATGTATGCTCATCAGCCTATAATCCTAAATCCCTTCCTACTACTGAAAACTTTTGGACTGAGGATTAAACTACAGGGGTCCACTTCTGAGCAAGAAGTATTTTAACATGGAAATCCATTACATATTTTTTATGTTTTCTTGAATACTGACAGATAACACATCTGGATTCTAGGCTTATAAAATCTATTTTGCTAAATACAATGTCATGTTTAGCATACAGTAAATCCTGCCAGTTGTCATGGTTTCCGTGCTGGGGAGGAGGAGTGGAGCTGGCAAATGGTGCCTGTGTAACTAAGTATGTAACGGGAAGTGACACTGAATGGGGAAGGAAGGGTTGGGGCTAAAAAAATAAGGAAAATAGGATCTTGTTACAAGAATATAAATGCAACAACCTTCAAGAAATTAAACAAAAACATGTAGGCAGAGGGAACATAAGGTAAGGAAGTATTCAGATGAAGTAAACAGACAAAATGAAAGTGGACAAATTAGAGTTGAGATTTCCCAACCACAACTGCACTGAGGGAAACACCATTTATATGTTCATGGTGCCCATGAGAAAAAACAGATGTTCAGCATAATAAAAGTTTCTCACATATGTCTTCATGAAAATGCCATTGTGTGCAAATGGATATGTGTTATATATAACTTATGGAAACTTCTGAAAATCTTTAAAACAATATTACATATTGTTTGAATATACTTGGATATGTACTAACAGCACACAAAATGTGAAAAGGAAAAATACATACTAACTCTAGGGTAGTGGTTACTTCTAAGGTTCGGTGGGGGTAGTGTTAAACTATGTTTGCAACATTCCATTTCTTTTTCAAAAATGAGACAGATAAAGCAAAAGTAAACTTTTCATGACAATCTAGGGTCTATTATTTTCTGTAGGTTTGAAACATGTCATAAATATAAAGAAAAATATTTAAAGTTTACATGTGAAATATAATGATCAATGTATTTCAACAACCTCAAAGTGAATACAATCAGTACAAGGTCTTACAGCCTTTTCAATACTGATTGATGAAAACCAATGGTAAATGGTTGAAAGAAATGCCAGTTCGGTCTAAGCAACTTGGTAAGGTGGAGAGGTGGTCAAAATCATGCCAATGGGATAAATGACTCTTTGGTGGTCTGGCCAACTCCAGCAATGGAGAGTACCATGTTAGATGAGGGGATGAACTTCCTCTCCTTCAGAAAATTCTCCAGAAATGTGTTTTTTTCCTGAGATTCTGATAAGCAACAGACAGTGGTGGGTTCAGAGTTTTATTCCCTGCCAAGTACTTATTTCTTCTGTTAAGTTCTATACCTTGATACTTAGCCAAGCTGGCAAAGAACAGATGTCCTCCACAGAGGGTTGTAAAGCCTGACAAAGACAAGTGCCTGGATATAAGACCCCCCATACCCATGGCAAGTAGTACTGATGGTACCTGTGGGCAGAGATAGCCTGGACTCCAGGCAGGTTGGGCGAAAAGCACCAGATTTCTATAAAGAATCACATCACTACCATTTTTTATTTAATTTCTTTTTTCAAATGAACAATTTAATCAATCTTAACTGTTGTATTAGTGTACTTTTGTATGAAGTTTAATAAATGCATAAAACAAGGAGAAGTTTGGATAACTACGTAAATATTAAATAGCAGAGTGTAACAGCACAAAGTCTTTATTGTATTCTTTATTATTGTGTTATTTTCATTGTAACGTATCAGCAAATGAATAAACAAGTTCACTGGTATTGGGCATTTTACCTTCCACCTTGGCATTAAAATAATAATACTGCTAACAATTCCAGATAAACAGCCATAGTTCTAGTGATCTGAATGCACTGAATGTTCCTATAACTCTCCCCAACTTCTGTTATGAAGGAAAAGGGATGATGTTCCAACTTCTCTTTCCATCTGCTCTTTTCCTATCAACTTTCCAGACTTTCCGTGATAATCACTTTAATTGACTGCACATATATAATAATTAGAAGTGGGTCTGTGTGATTTTCCTTGCTCTGCACCCCTACTATCTCTGGGAATGACCATAACTGTATAAACTAGCTTTTCTAGGGGAGTCCTTTATGAGCATTCAGACAAGTGGCTTTGCTTTGGTATGTTGTGGATGCTAGAAGAACCATGAGGTATGAGCCTTTGTTGGAGCCCCAGTTACACTCCCCTCCCCGTCAAGTCAAATATTTACCACACTCTTTCACAGGCCGAAGAATCCTGAGGTCTGGACCATCAGGATGTTGTGCCTCTAGTCTTAGACCCATGGTTTTCACACCATCAGAATCAGCATCATCTGGGAACTTAGGCAAATTCTCAAGCTTCACTCCAGTCCTGATGAATCACAAACTCGGGGTGAGTACCAGCAATCTGTGTTTTAACAAACCTTCCAGATGATTCTGACATTTGCTAAAGTTTGAGAATCATAGATTATTCTCAATTTTGGTCCATCAGAGGTGGTATAGTGTGAAGAATGTGAATTCTGAAGCCAGACTTTCTGACTTCAAATTCTAGGTCTCCTACTAACTATATGCTACTGCACAAATTGCTTCACCTTTCTGTGCCTCAGTTCCTTATCTATAAAATTAGGTTAATAGCAGTACACCTATTCATAGGATGGTTATAAGAATTAAGTGGATTTTTTAAATGATTATTTATTTGAGGGGGGATGTGCGGGGGAAGGGGGAGGGCAGAAGGAGAGGGAGACAGAATCTCAAGCAGACTACCCACTGAGCACAGAGCCTGATGCGGGGCTGGAAATCATGACGTGAACTGAAATCCACAGTTAGACACCTAACCAAATGAGCCAACTGGGTGCTCCTAAATGGATTATTTTAATAATTGTCAGCTATTTTCATGAAGTTAAACAAGAAAGGATGATTTGCCTTTGGCAAACTCCTTTACTTCCCTGAGACACAATGACTTCACCTGTAAACAGGGCAATTATTTCTCAACCACTTGTATCACTGGGCTGATGTGAAGACAAAATGAGAAAATGTGTAAGTCCTTTGTAAAGTGAAATAGCTATTTAAGACAAGATAGCAAATATATGCCACATTCACCAACTTGATAATGATTTTTCCCCTCATCCCTCATCAGGTGCAGTGTAAATCCAATAAACTGTCTCTTTCAGTTTCTCTCCACCAACTGATCATTCTACCCATTTTTTAGAGAGCACTCAATTCATACTGAGAACAGCTGTCACAGTCTACAAGGTATTTTTCTAGTGTTTTCTGTAGTACTTCTTTAGATACCAGACATCTCTCTCTTCTTTAGTGACATCATTCTTGCTAAATAAATGTGTTATTCCCCCCAGTGGTTTCCATCTGAGTTGGAAATATGTCATAGTTAGCAGCATGACTTACTTGTTGATATCCTTCCAAACTTTATATATAGAGTAACTATATTGAAGACACATTACAAAAACAACCATCCATTGAGCAACTATTAGGAACAAGGTACTGTGCTAAGGCTCCACATACTTCCTTTCATTCATTCCTCAAAACAACTACATGAAGCAAGTACTGTGACTACCCCTATTTTATAAATGAGAAAAACAACTTTACCAAAGCTTTTCAACTAGAAAAATCCCTTTGATTCCAAGAGTTTTTTTCAATGGACCCACCCTACAGAACAAAATCATCTTGTCCTGGAACTCTTTTGGCACTTTGAAAACTGAACACACTAAGACAGGGATAGAGACAAATGAACCAGCTTATCTCACATGTGTCTCAATAAGAAAACCTGTGTCTGGGTGGGGTTCGAGTGACATTTTAAAAATGAATGCTCAAGAAGCATTTCATTTTTCTCTACTCACTATCTTTGTCACCACAAAGATCAGGACTGTGCTTCAGAAGGGCACCTAACTTTCCCTAAGACCAAAATCAAATTACCACTCCTATCACATTACACAGTTACGGTTGTTCTGTTTAAACTTACCACATTCATTTATTTGTTCCCCACCCCCAACCCTAGGGCACATAATTTTTAACCAAAAATTGAAATGATATCACTGCTCTATTCAAAAACATTTTTACTGACTTTCTTTTATTTTTTTCATACGTCTTTCATCAGTGAAAGACGTCAGTATGCAGAATCACTCGGAAAAGCCTAAATATCCACAAAATCTTAAAGTTTATTTAGAAATGTAAGCTATATAAGAGAATTCCATTTACTCATAATGTCAACTTAGGATATAAGAGCAAATGTCCAAAGATCACCAAATGGGTGTTTAGAAAAACCTACAACTGCAAACATTTAAATAGAGCCAAAAGACCTTTCAACCAACTTCTTTACGTGACAGATGCCATTTCTGAGGGCTTTTGGAGTAGGCTCACTCGTGCTCCTTCAACTGGTAGAAGCAATACTTAAAACTCATTTTTTGCTTTGCTTTGTTATAGTGCCTTGAGAAACAAATTTATGTAGTTTCCCAACCATACAGACCTGAGAACTGCCCTCCAGAAATATTTGAATACATTAATTTGCTGACTCAAATGCAAATGAAGTGTAATTTAGTGGATCTTTTCATCCCAAACCTGAAATCTGTTGAGGTTCAAGTGCATTTGCTTCAACTTTTGGAAAAGATTTTGTAAGGATCCTTAGCTGTTACCCATTGATGGTATGAATTTATGGAGTGCTAGTCTGGATGAAAACAGCATTATAACATAAAATGCATCATTAATACTTTAAAACCCAGTATGATTTATATTTATATAAATAACATAAAGGAAACCAATTAAACCAAAGTCACTGGAGTGTAAATAACATAAAAACTTATTGTTCTGTAAGCTACTGAAAATAAACTAATAATGAAAGTATTTATCATATATCTAAAAACCAAGCAGGTACTAGTGGGTTAAGCAGACTTTGGGGGAAAGCATTTTTATTTTTCTGACATCTTTTAATGCAGGCCCAACATTTTCATCGACTCAGATCCATTTAAAATGTGATATTATATCTGAAAGTTGCCTTTTGTCCATTTGAGTAATTAATAATTTAAGTGTAACAAGGACATCTTGATTCAAACACTTTGTAATCTGACTAGGAGGATATTTAAAATTCATTACAGTACATTAAACTTACAGTGAACAGTTAGCTAGATTGCAAAATAAATAAATAGCTAATTTGCTTTGATCAGCAGAAATTCTGATAAAATCAGCAAAACACCAATTAAAATGTGAAAAATGTCACCTACCGTAGTTATTCTAATGGAACATGGACTTAGAGGAAGGAACTGATTCAATGTTTATTTTCATACCAGCTGTGGCTTCCAAATGTAAATCATTTCACTTTTTGCTAGTGTAGCTAGCTCCTCTGTGGCCCCTGCCTTGATCCTATGGTTGAGCAATCTGTATTACATAACAAGGCAGCAACTGGGGTTGCTGTTGAATTCCTTTAATTTTCTGGCAAACCATTGTTTCCTCTAAATGTTTTACCAGTCTTCTCATTTCAGGGAGTACTGCTAACTAGTTGAGAGCAAAAGCTATGACCAAATGATCCATAGTCCTTTCCTGCATGTGTGAACACTCCTAGGTTGAGGCAGTCTCTCTTGGAAGAATCATGACCCTCTGATCATCTTGTCATGTCAGTCATGTTAGTCCATCAGCACAACATTGGCTGCTATCTGTCCACAATGATTCATATTTCTGTCACAGCATGGCAAATTCTAGTTCAGTGTGTGTGTGTGTTCATTTCTAGTACTTAACCTAGTGCCACATACCTGGTGGGTGCTCAATAAATGAGCCCTGGAAGGACTGAGTCCCACCTGTCAGTGTCTTTCAGTTAATTCTATGGCAGGTGCTTAGACCTCTTGATCTCAGGATCCAGAAATCAATTCTCACCTCCACAGTGCCTCTAAAATAAAGGGAATAATTGTGAGAAAGGAAAATACTGCTCATTGCATGTCCTGTTTATGGAAATAAAAAAAAAAAACAAAAAATAGAATTGCTTTGAATTGCAAGATGGATTTTCTTTCTTCATCTGCCTTTTCTTCTATGTAGGCAGTTTCTTCTTGACAGAAACCATGAATTCATTTCTAACAAGCACTATGGAATCTCTATCAGTTCTGGCCACTTCAGAAATCAGTAACAGGAAAGGAATATGCAAAAATGAAAATGATTGTGCTCTACCGTGGGTGCTGTTTTCTTTTGAATTTTTTAAAAATGTTGTTTCATCATCTTTTCAATAATCACATGCAATAGATATTTAAGAAGAAATGTTATGATGAGACCCTCAGCATGGAACCTGGCCCATTTGCAAATGCACTTGCTCATTAACCAATTAGGAGATGAAGCCTACATTTAAGCAAATCCACAATTCAAAAACCCCCAAATTAAATTTAAATACCTCAAGGCAACCCATAATGAGTTTAAAATTAAGTGAAATAACAGGAATTTTACTGAGTTCAAAACAACTAATTGTTGGAAGCTGCTTTCACTCATTTGAAGTTCTGTCCAATTACTGCCATTGCATTTCATACCTTCAATTTATATCTTGCCATACGAGTTTCCTTTTAATAACAGGGGATGGGCCAGTCCATTTGCCAGTAAGATGAGTTCTGCATGTATGCCTTAATATATACAATGCAAAACTCAACCTTGAATATGTGCATATGAATTTAAGACTGTATTTATATCCTTAAAGAAAAGATAGACACATGATCTTATCTGCAACTAGTCATTTGTTTTCATTTAATTAGAAAGCATAATGGCATAATGAAATCAGAAAGGTCTTTGTACTGACTCCAGCTACCACCCTCCATCACCACACATTTGCAGTGATCTTAGGCAAGTACCTTCACCTCTCTAAGCCTCATCTTGCTGTATTTCTAAAATGGGATAACGATACACCTAACTGACAGAATTGTGAGAACTGGATGATCATAAATGTAAAGCATGTAGGATAATGCTTGGTACATAGTAATTACTCAATAAATTCCAACCACTACAATTAGTCACTACCATGCCATATTTAAAAAAAAAAAACCCACCAGGCAAATTAATAAAATGCAGGCTTTTGAACCTCAAAAGGGTTGCCAGATGTAGCAGATAAAAATGCAGGGTACAATATTTGGGGCATACTTACACTACAAAAGCATTCACTATTTATCTGAAATTCAAATTTAATGGGGGCATCCTGTATTTTATCTGGTAATTTAGTGCTTAAGTTCTGGTACTTAAAGACATTAAAATTTCATATTTTCCTTTAAATACTTGGGAATCAAGCAAAGGGCAGGTTAGAAGTGAAATGTTCAGATTACTGCCTTAATTCTTCACTTCACTTTGGGCATAGAGACAGAAAGTTTCCACTGTCACTCTGGATGTCCTTGGGACACCATGACATGCAATCAACATCACCTGTGCTAGCTGATCATTCAGAGTATATGATGCCCTTGTTTATAGCAACTTCAATTCCACAGACATTTTTACTTGACTAATTCACTGTTCCATACCAGGCAGGGGGTAGGGAGGAAATCATTCAAACTAAATGGTACTCTGAAGTTCAGTTACTTGGCTGGAAAACAGCAGATAAATTGATAATTGCAAATGGTCTGAAATTTGAATGATTTTTTTCCACTTCAACTAAATCTATTGAGCATACCCAAATAATTTAAAAGTGCTGAAAATAAGCAGTATTGGGGATTAATGAAAGCAATATATTCACTCTGTTGCATTTATTATTTTTAAATTATAGTACTCCCACTTGAAGGAATGCAATGAGGTTGAAATGAAACAATTTTGTTGTTAAATATTGTCATTTAGAATAAAATGCATGTGACTCTGGAAGAGAAACAGCACACACTGTTGTTTTTTCTGTTTATCCTTATTTTCAAGTAAAGCAAGGGAAAAAAATGTAGTAACAAGGAAGTTCTATGTCCCAATGATCCCACAGGATATTGACCAGACTTGGCACAAATTGCTTGGGGTGTGAGAACTAAGGAGACAAAGAGAAGAGCTCAGATCCCAGCAGCTCCTTCTGGGGTTCAGCTAGGAGTGGCTCTTCTTGCTGGTGGATTGGCTCTAGCCTAGTGTCTCTAAAAACTGGGGGGGGGGGGGTTGTGGGAAGTAGAGATACCTGGACAACAGGACATTCTCTGGGGGCACAGAACCTATCCTCATAGAACATATTTTCTGGTAGAGGAGACAAACAAAGAAATTATTTTTACACCAGATGATGATAAGTGTTACAAAAGGAAAATGGGTTTTTTGGCTGTGTAACTTTAGGCAAATTATTTATCCTCTCTAAGCTTCAATTTCCTTATCTGCACAATGGGAGGTAGTATCTACTATGCAGGGTCTTTGTGAGAAGCAAAGAGGATGGATGCAAAGTAGACACAGTTCCTGGAGAACAGAAGCCGTAACTGTAATGGCTTTATTACTATTATTTTTGATTTTGTAGTTTTATTACTAATATTTTCATTATTATTTTTTCTGCTTTATCTTGTTAGGAATGGAAACCAAAAGTATAGCAAAGGTAGAGTTGCCCGATATAGTACAGAACACCCGGTTAAATTTGAATCTCAGAAAAACAATGTATAATTTTTTAGCATAAGTATGTCCCATATAATATGCAGAACATGCTCATGCTAAAAATATCATTTATTGGTTATCTGAAATTCAAATTTAACTGGGCATCTTGCATACCATCCTCACCCATTTTATAAAAATATAAAAAATAGGGCGCCTGGGTGGCTCAGTTGGTTAAGCATCTGCCTTCAGCTCAGATCATGATCCCTGGGTACTGGTACTGAGTGCCACATCAGGCTCCCTCCTCAGTGGGGAGTCTGCTTCACCCTCTCCCTCTATCCCTTCCCCCTGCTTGTGCTGTCTCTCTCTCATTCACTCTCTCTCTCTCAAATAAATAAAATCTAAAAAATACCTATATAAAATAACCCTAAGTAAAAGGTCCCTTCCAGAAGATCTGTCAAAATTAAAATCCTTCTGAGTCACGTTCCTTTTTCCTACTACGTTTTTCTGTAATGTCGACATTTTCTTAATTTTATTTTCCTTTTAAGTTAATGTGTGTCATAGCAAATTCCTTATCAGAGTAAAGGTTCACAGTGCTAATATCCTTGGGGCAGCTCCATATTCCTTAGAGAAGACTCTTGCATGTAGGGCCACTAGAAGTGCCTTCTTGTGTGTAAAATGGGGTGCCAAATAATGGTGATCTAGCTTACAGTACAGTGCAATGGCCTTTACTAAAGCGAGGAACTCAGTGTGGAGTGTGGAAAATGCACAAGAAAGCTATTATTGTTATTTTTCACTCATTCATTCAACAAAAACTCACTGAGTTCCTATGACAGGGCAGGCACTGTTTGAGGCACTGAGCATATAGCAATGAGCAACTCTCAGCTTGCTGGAAGGTTCCATATGCCACAGACCCTACCCTCATTACACTTACCTTCCACTGGGGGCAACAAACAAATAAAAATATTGGGTCAGATGATGATAAGTGCTATGGTAGAAAAAAAAGAAGGGTGTGATTAGAGAGTGAGAGAGTTGTTATTCTCAACTGGGTGACTGAAGAAGGAAGGCAGCTCTGATGAGTGACAGTTGAGCAGAATCCTTAAATGAACTTAGGGAGCAAGCCACAAGGATACTGGGGGAAGAACAATCTAGGAGGATGGAAGAGCAAATGCAAATCTCTGAAGCAGGTGAGTAACTGACAAGTCACAGAAAGACCATTATTGATGAGACTGATCAGGAAAACATATTTTGATTTCCAGAAGCCAGTTTACCTGGAAATACTGGCCTCTCATAGACCTCAGGATCACATTTACAGCCCAACTGCAACCACTGCTTACCAAGTTTACACTGACAATCCCCCTGCCTGTGTCCCAAGGTCTGAGAAAGTGTCACTTTAGAAGAATATTCTTAAGGGAAGCAAACCCTTTTCCAGCTGATGCCACTGCCTTTACCCATCCTCAATGACACTACAAGTTAATTCCCCCATAGCCACCTAAAAGTTGTACTAGATCTAGGACCTTACACTGGGAAGAGAGCTCCCAGTTTACCTCGTCCAACCCACCTTTGCTTTCTATGTCAGCCATGTTTCTTTCTTAGCTTTTAATTTCTATCCTTTGCCATATTAAGTGATTGATATAAAATTCTGTCCCTTCAGGTGGCAAATATACAACCTGACCTCTGGCATCTGTCCATTATCTCTATTTCTTAGTCATCAGACAGTGTGTGTAACTTGGTAAGACGACCTTCAGGAGAAGTCTAGATTATTTAAAACCTTTTAAAAATGCAGCTTGACTAGTTTTTCAGCACCTTCACATTTTCTTCCCCTAGAGCTCTTAAAAGTGCTTTCAAGAATAGAACAGGATTCACCCAGCCACCCCATCCCTCCCAACCCCCACCACTCCAGCAACCCTCAGTTTGTTTCCTGAGATTAAGAATTCCTCATATCAGTGAGGTCATATGATACATGTCTTTCTCTGATTGACTTATTTCACTCAGCATAACACCCTCCAGTTCCATCCACTTCGTTGCAAATGGCAAGATCTCATTCCTTTTGATAGCAGGAGGGGAAGAACGAAGGGGAGTAAGTCGGAGGGGGAGACGAACCATGAGAGACGATGGACTCTGAAAAACAAACTGAGGGTTCTAGAGGGGAGGAGGGTGGGGGGATGGGTTAGCCTGGTGATGGGTATTAAAGAGGGCACATTCTGCGTGGAGCACTGGGTGTTATGCACAAACAATGAATCATGGAACACTACATCAAAAACTAATGATGTAATGTATGGTGATTAACAATAAAAATTATTAAAAAAAGAATAGAACAGGATTATTTAAAATAATCAAATTCATTTTTAATATGCCAGCACTATATTAAACTAGTTCTGGGATTCAGTAATTATATCTCACTCTTAAGTAGTGTAAACATTTCTTTCATTTACTTTACTTTGTTCTGTATAAACTATAGAAATCAATTCCAGTAAATTAACATGTTAGGATCTATATAGTCAATGCTGTAAAGGGCTTATTAAAGTTCTTTTTATTCTTTTCAGTAAATATTTTATCATTGTTGTGGTGGGTAGAGTAGATACTAGGACATTTTTCCTGTGGCTCCTTCTGCCAGAATGAACCCTGATACCTCTACAATACCAGGCATAAAAAATTCTCTCTGACATGGTGCAACCCCTCTGGAAAACAGTATGGAGGTTCCTCAAACAGTTGAAAATAGAGCTACCATACGATCCAGCAATTGCACTACTGGGTATTTACCCCAAAGATACAAATGTAGGGATCCGAAGGGGTACGTGCACCCCGATGTTTATAGCAACAATGTCCACAATAGCCAAACTGTGGAAAGAGCCAAGATGTCCACCAACAGATGAATGGATAAAGAAGATGTGGTATATATACACAATGGAATATTATGCAGCCATCAAAAGGAATGAGATCTTGCCATTTGCAACGACGTGGATGGAACTGGAGGGTGTTATGCTCAATGAAATAAGTCAATCAGAGAAAGACATGTACCATATGACCTCACTGATATGAGGAATTCTTAATCTCAGGAAACAAACTGAGGGTTGCTGGAGTGGTGGGGGGTGGGAGGGATGGGGTGGCTGGGTGATAGACATTGGGGAGGGTATGTGCTATGGTGAGCGCTGTGAATTGTGCAAGACTGCTGAATCACAGATTTGTACTTCTGAAACAAATAATGCAACATATGTTAAGAAAAAAGAAAAAGAAGAAGATAGCAGGAGGGGAAGAATGAAGGGGAGTAAGTCAGAGGGGGAGACGAACCATGAGAGACGATGGACTCTGAAAAACAAACTGAGGTTTCTAGAGGGGAGGAGGGTAGGGGGATCGGTTAGCCTGGTGATGGGTATTAAAGAGGGCACATTCTGCATGGAGCACTGGGTGTTATGCACAAACAATGAATCATGGAACACTACATCAAAAACTAATGATGTAATATATGGTGATTAACATAACAATAAAAAAATTAAAAAACAATCTCTCTGACAGAGCTTCTGAAAATTTAGTAGGAGCCATTGAAGACCTGGGAACCATGGTTCCTTGAACTTCCTACACAAGGACTTGTTTATGACATTTTGACTGCTTTTTATCAAGACTTCTGAACAATATCCAATGTTACTGACAACAAAGGAGCCCACTAAGGGGAAAGAGTCATTCAGGTTATAAATTTCCTAAAATGAATCCTATACTCCTAAATGCAAAGGAGGTGAAGAGTGTATTGGTAAGTTATGGGTGCTAGTCATCCATTAAGGAGGAGAAGCCTTCTCTACCTCTTGCTAGGACGCACTTCCTCAACCCTAATACTTACCAAGAGTTTCCATTTCTATGAGAAATGACCAGCATTTCCATTTCTTTGGAATGAGACTCCTGGCTACAACTTCTGTTATCCTCAGATCTGATTTTAGTTCTCAAAATGGAAGTCATAAAGAAACAGAAACAAAAACAAAAAGAAAGCATACTCTCAGCTAGATCTACCAGGCTGGTATTATCTAGGACATTTGACTTACAAAGAGTCATACTGCATCTCCGCTCTATAGAAGCACCACCCTAGAGAAGCACCAACTTCCCACTATATATCATTTATCTTAAAAAAAATGTTTCCCTCTAAGTGGAAGTGCTCCTGAACACTGTATTTTATTGCACTGAAGATGAATCTCAAACTCCCAGAAGTTCTTTCCATCTCACAATAAAAATTAGATGCAGAGCATTAAAACAACATCATCCCCTCCCACCCCCCAAAATACCTGAGAGTAGAATGGTAGCTTATTATAAGCAAACACCATGCGAATGTAATGTACTGATTACTGGAGAACAATAAAGTTTCCTCTCCATGCTGTTCAGTTATCCTGCTCATTTCTTAATAGTCCTACATTCATAAAAGGCCAAAGGACTCTGACCTTGACAAGCTAACTGTGCAGGAAAAGGCAATCATGTGTACAAGGCTGTCACCCACCCCACAAATTATGATAAAATACACCTCGGGATCAGAAAAAAGAGTTGCATATCTCCAGTGACATCCACAGTAGTACATTTAAGGATCTGAATAGAACAGCAATTTATTTTGCACTAACATGTTTTATGGTTATCATCAAGCATTATGTCTTCAGAGACTGAAAGGTGATGTTTTTATGGACTCTGGCTCCTTGTTGCATTATCTTCACAGCTCAGAAATGATCTCTTTTTTTAAGCTCCCCTTCTTACCCCCTGCCTTTGCCCCCCATTTAACAAAGCAGCCGTTTTTCTAAAGGAAAAGAGGAAAAATAGAATGAATCCACATTACACAAAGGGCACAAAATGAACAGATTCCAACCCTGAACAGTTTCAAAATGAATGATTATCTGGCCAATTAGTGAAATAAATAATAATAATTGCCTGTCCCTCCTCATTAGAGCCCTTAATAGTAAATGGAACCCTAGTGCAGAGTTCCAGCAAGCCGGTTTCACAAGATTCAGTTCTGAGTTGGAAAAGAGACACATGACTCTATCATGCAGATGCCCACATGCCAACCCCTAAAACCAAAAGAAAATGGGGGCCTCAGGATCTGCAAGGGAGATGGTTTGGGACATGGAATATTTCTGGTTTCCTTCTATGTTAAGGATTATTCTATGTTTCAGGCATCAAAGAAGCTATGGACATAGAGCACAGGGGCCAGAACCTAGAAGGATTCTTACTTGTTCAAAGTTTACCTATCTGACAAGGTCCATGTTCTTAAAGTCTGATCTAATCCATCTGCAACATTATTTACCCAGGCTACTTGTTAAACGTACAAGTTCTGGGCTCAGTCTCAGTTCCACTGACTCAGAAACTTTGACAGTGAACCCCGGGTCTGCATGCTTAACAAGATTCCCAGGTGCTTCGTAAGCACCTGAACTTAAAACACCACTGCAGTGGTCAGTGGCTGGTGAGACTGGATAAAGCTGTGAAATAAAAGCATGTTTCTCGTTTGTGGGGAAGATGTTGTAGCAGGAAATGTCATGGGACTGGATCATCTTCTTGTTAGAGGTTTTGCCTGGTGGTTTAACCACAACATCCTCTTGCCAGGGTTCCTCTCTGTACCAGCCTTGCCACAACATCTGAAATTAGCAAAGAACCTCGATGCAGTTCTACCCCTGGAGCCAGCCCAGCCAAACCTATTACTCAGCACTGAAAGCGTTTGATTGGGTTCTAATGGGGCAGCTTTTAGGGGTCTGTTCTCAGTGTGATATATGAATGGAGCTCCTGTTAATATTAATCAGTGGAGAGTTCCCACTGCTTGGGCAACTTTCTTGTAAAACTCTTGCTCCTTGATGCTCAACTTTTCTTCCTGTGTTTTGAAATCCACCAGTGTTCAGGTGCTAGCTGGAAATAGGAATATAAAGACTGTCTTTAAACTTCCCGTTTTCCGAATAAACCTTCTTTCAAGACCACCTGTGTCCCCAATCCATGCTGCTTCCTACACCATGACACATTTTACCCAACCTCACTAAGTAATTAATTAACTATAATGTGCTTATCAGCACTGGGAGAACTGAGCTGTTTCTTGAGCTCAAAGAACTCAGAGTCTAGCCTGGGAAATAGACTAGGAAGCAGACAATTCTAATACTATAGTATCCAAAAGACAGAATGAGGAAGAAACTTGGGTGGAGTTTCAAATGATGAAGAGGAGATGCTCAAGAGGAGAAGGAACAATGCTCAAGAGCAGATGCTTGAAAAAAGAGTATTCCAGTAAGGGAAAGAAGGGCTTACACCAGGGCCAACTTAGTCAACAGGCTCCAACTTGTCTAAGCCTGTCACAGCGGGCATAGTGCCCAGGGTTCAAGATACTTTTAGGGGACCACAGAAATGTTTTAGTTCCAATTTATCTTAAAAACAGAAGGAAAAATAAATACAATGATAACGAATATAGAATAATGAATCTAGCTGGTTAAACTCATCTTTATACCAACGCAGTCATAAAATACAGTATTTAACTTTAATAGAACAAGAGGCCCATAAAGGTAAAAGTGCCTTGGCACTCAAAAGCCATAATGTCTAAGTCATAAGCACTGGCTTATGCAAAGATACAGGTGAGCAATAAGGTCTGGAAATGCAAGCAACAATACCTAAAATGCACTGAGCCCTTACTCTCTGCAAGGTACTTTTCTAAGACGAAGTATTTTTTACTCTTCGTAATCCTATGAGGTAGGTACAATTACTACCACACCCATTTTACAGATAAGGAAATCAAGGCAGAAGAAAATAAATTCCTCAAAGTCATACAGATAATACACTCACACAGTCATCCAGATAACCAGGTCACTTATTTAGGCACTATTACTCCAGATTCCACACACTTAAGCTCTATGCTGACACTCCCCAAATTATTTACAGGCATATCTCAGAGATATTGTGGGTTTGGTTTCAGACTACCACAATAAAGAGAATATCACAATAAAGAAAATCAAATGAGGGGTGCCTGGGTGGCTCAGTAAGTTAAGCATCTGCCTTTGGCTCAGGTCATGATCCCAGGGTTCTGGGATCGAGCCCTACGTTGGGCTCCCTACTCAGTGGGGAGTCTGCTTCTCCCTCTCCCCCACTTGTGTTCTCTCTCTTTCACTCTGTCTGAAATAAATAAAATCTTTTAAAAAAAGAATTCAAATGAATTTTGGGGTTTCCCAGTACATATAGAAGTTATGTTTACACTATACTGTAGCCAATTAAGTGTGCAATATTACGTCTAAAAATAATGTACATACTTTAATTAAAAAATAGTTCATTGCTAAAAATGCTAACCATAATCTGAGCTTTCAGCAAGTTGTAATCTTTTCATTGGTGGTGGGTCTTGCCTCAATGTAGATGGCTGCTGACTGATCAGGGTGGTGGTTGCTAAAGACTGGAGTGGCTATGGCAAGTTCTTAAAATAAGACAATGATGAAGTTTGCCATATCAATTGGCTCTTCCTTTCACAAACAATTTATCTGAAACATGTGACACTGTCTGATAACACTTTACCCAGAGAACTTTCTTCAAACTTGGGAATCAATTCTCTCAAACCCTCCCACTGCTTTATCAACTAAATGTATGTAATATTCTAAATCCTTTATTGTCATTTCAAGAGTCTTCACAGCATCTTTACTAAGAGTAGATGCCATCTCAAGAAACCACTTTCTTTGCTCTTCCATAAGAAGCAGCTCTTCATGCTTTATCATGAGATTGCAGCAGTTCAGTCCCATCTGCAGGTTCCACTTCTAATTCCAGTTCTCTTGCTATTTCCACCACATCTGCAGTTACTTCCTCCCCTGAAGTCTTGAACCCCTCAAAGTCATCCATGAGGGTTACAATCAACTTCTTCCAAACTCCTAATGTTGATATTTTGATCTCTTCCCATAATCACAAACATTATTAATGGCATCTAGAATGGTGAATCCTTTCCAGAAGTTTTTCAATTGACTTTGCCCAGATCCATCAAAGAAATCATTATCTGTGGCAGCTACAGCTTTATAAAAGGTGTTTCTTAAATAATAAGACTGGAAAAACGGAAGTACTCCTTGATCCACGCGTTGCAGAACAGATGTTGTGTGAGCAGGCATGAAAACAACATTCATTTCATTGTACATCTTGATCAGAGCTCTTGAGGGACCAGGTACACTGTAAAGGAGCAGTAATATTTTGAAAAGTCTTTTTCTAAGCAGCAGGTTTCAACATTAGGCTTAAAATATTCAGAAAACCATGTTGTAAACAAATGTGCTGTCATTCAGTGCAGTTCATGATGCCCATTGATAGGGCCCACTGATAGAGCCCAGGTAGAGTAGATTAGCATGATTTTTTTTTCTGACACTAGCTATCTGATCTTTGATTAGCATGATTTTTAAGGGCCCTAGGATTTTCATAATGGTAAATGAGCATTGGCTTCAACTGCAAGTGACCAGCTGCATTAGCCCCTAACAAGAGAGTTAGCCTGTCCGTTGAAGCCTTGAAGCCAGACATTGGCTTCTCCTGTCCAGCTATGAAAGTCCTAGATGGCATCTTCTTCCAATATAAGATTGTTCCATCTACATTGCAAATCTGTTGTTTGATGTAGCTACCTTCATTAATTATCTTACTAGATCCTTCTGGATAACTTGCTGCAGCCTCTACATCAGCACTTGCTGCTTCACCTTTAACTTCTATGTTATGAAGATGGCTTTTTTCCTTAAACCTCAGGAGCCAATATCTAATCACTAGACTTCTCTTCTGTAGCTTCCTCACCTCTCTCAGCCTTCACAGAATTGAAGAGTCAGGGCCTTGCTATGGCTTAAGCTTTGCCGTAAGGGAATGTTGTGGCTGGTTTGATCTTCTACCCAAACCACTAAAACTTCACTTTCCTATTCATGTGTTTACTAGGGTAGCACTTTTAATTTCCTTCAAGAACTTTTCCTTTGCATTCAAAACTTGGCTAACTCTTTGGCATAAGAAGCCTAGCTTTCAGCCTATCTCAGCTTTTGACATGCCTTCCTCACTAAGCTTAAATCATTCTAGCTTTTGATTAAAGTGAGAGATGTGCAACTCCTTTCACTTGAACATTCAGAGGCTACTGTAGGGTTATTAATTGGCCTAATTTCAATACTGTTGTGTCTCAGGAAATAGGGAGGCCCAAGGAGAAGGAGAGAGGCGAGGGATGGCTGGTCAGTGGAACAGTTAGAACACACACAACATTTGTCAATTAAGTTTGCCATCTTCTATGAGTGCAGTTCATGATGCCTCAAAACAATTACAATAATAACATCAAAGATCACTGATCACACATCACGATAACAAATATAATAATTAAAAAGTATGTAACATTGCAAAATGCACAAATGCTGTTGGAAAACGGTGCCAACAGACTTGCTTGGTGTAGGGTTGCCACAAATCTTCAATTTGTGAAAAACACAATGTCTGCAGAGAGCAATAAAGCGAAGTGCAATAAAGGGAGGTATGCCTATAATTATCTCTGATGAAGAGCCCATTTTCTTTCTTTCCAATCAGTTACAAACTATACGTTTATGGAGAAAAACAATATAAAAAATTGCTAGAAAAAAAAGGAAAGAATTGCTAGAAAGGTGCAATATAAAATGGAAACATACAGAAGACAAGCCCAATTTTTAAAAAATTTAATGCAAAAGACATAAAATTATAACTCAGTAATTGCACTTGGATGTTGCAGCCATGTCAAATTTATACAAAAGTTTCTAAAGGCTTAGCTTTATATGCTTACCCTCATATCTACGCTTAACCTCATCTCAGACTAGTAACAAACAGTTTGCAGACCAACATGGGTCCCTGCAGCACATGTTAGGAGCACTGCTCTAGCTTATACTGCCGGCTGGATGATCTACAGTTTGCTTTTTTATGCAGTAGTGGAGTGGCAGGGAGTCACATAAAAGAGGATGCCACTTCCCCAAAATGTTGGTGAGAGGGCTTGAGAAGGGGGAGGTCTGGGAGGTCAAAGTGAATTAGGATGTGTGCTTTATTCATCAACTTGAGGGTATGCATATATACTGTGTCAAGTACTTGACCACAGGCAGAATTGGGGGTGATGGTTGCCTGAGCCTCTCATCCATTAAAGCCTCAAATTTTAGACTTTTGGTTCGGCCTTAAATGAAGTGATACATATATATCACCAAGGCACACTCACAGGATCAAAAGATGTTCAACTACAAACTTTAAATTGGGTCCCATTCATGGTCCACACTCCCTACGGTGCTCTATGAACAAATATTTTTAATTTAATCCCTCATTTGTCTTATAAATCATACAACTGTGTTGATTCATAATTTTGCATCAAAAACTGGCAATTTATTAAATGTAAACACAATACATACCACAAATTTTCATTTGCTTTCTATATCTTGTTTTATATTATAAGTGAATTTCTGAAAAAGTAGGAGAAAGCAGGATTTTGGTAAGCATAATCATATTTTAAACATCCTAGACGATACTAGGTGGACAAGCAGACTATGTGTAGTGAATTCTATTTCCTTGTCTATAAAATGAAAATGATATAAAAGACACTGAAAACCTTAAAGTGTTGTGCTTAAGCTATTAGTTATTAGTAGTGTTAAAAGGAAGACAACAGGCTCAAGATGGCTTTGTTTATGTTAAGTCCACATCACTAAACTGAGATTTACAGTTGCAGCTCTCCGGAAATGGAATCTTAAACCAATCAGGAATTACCTGATCAGCACTGGTGACATAATCTGCCTGATAAACCTGTGCCAGCCCCTAAAGGAAGTAATTTTGCAATACACAACCTACTATTATTTCCTCATTCCAGCTCCCTTCTGCCTATAAAAGTCTTTCATTTTATATAGTTGCTCAGAGCTTCTTTCTATCTGCTAGAATGGATGCTGCCTGATTTTAAAAGATTTTTGCTTAAATAAACTTTTAAAAGTTTTAATAAGCCTCAGTTTATCTTTTAACAATAATATTCTCTTTTGTAAATCCAGGCTTTCACACCAAGGTTTGTATAAAATGAGTTTTGTCTAAATTTGCACCTATATCCTTTGGTATAAAATTATAGTAACTATCTTAGGTTCCTTGCTGCCTTCCACATTAATCTCAATCAGAAAGTTGTGTGGTACTAATTGTCCTTATATCGAAAGGAATCATTTCAAATGTCTGAAGAAATGATTTTTGTGCGTTATTTCATTCAGTCCCCTACCTGAATAATCTTAGTATCTGGTCTTAATTTCACCATGTTTTCATGTATCCACTTATTTCCTTTCCATCAGATATTTCATCTACATAGGATGGTTCCATTTGGTGATGGGGAGCAAGTCTTGTTCTTTTCTCATGGAAGGAGACATGGATACCTGGGATTTGGGGATTGTGAATTTCTTGTTAATAGCAAAATCTGCAACATTGTTCTAACTCAGGCACCTAGTCCATGATGGTCACTGTCCTGAAAAAAGCAGCAGCCTAGGGTAGAAACACTGCTCACAGGTATCTATGCCACATATACATCTATTCAGAAACACTCTGGAAATGCTAACATTGCAACCCTGGGAGAAGGTGGACCCACTCCTGAGGTATGATAAAATACTAATACTAGAAGGACCTCTTCCTGGGAAGAAAGTAGTAGCACCTCCTAAGAAGTTATGAAATAAATACGTTCTCATTCTATCACCAAGGAAGGTTAAGAGGCTGCCCAGGAGGTTTGGTGACCTGTTATGCTGAGATAAACTTCAGGGCACTCTTCTAAGGACTTTACAGATAATTACCTTATTTAATTTTCATGACAACCTTGTGAAGCAGGTATTATTGATTTACAGAGACAGAAACAGAGGCATGGAAATGGGCTAACTTTCCCAGAGTCACACAGCTAGTAATTGGTGGTTCTTGGATTTGAATCTGGCTGCACAGGTAAGTGTTTGATAAAATTTATTATATTGATTTGACCCAAATTTTTCCATGTAAGTGCTTTACACAGCCCACCGGAGGGCCCTCTTTTTCAAAGCTACTATCAGAACTTCAGATACAGGAGACAGGCAAGCTAATATTAGCAGTACTAAAAATAATAGTTGTAAAATCATGTACACAGTGAGGAATTTTCATTATTTTATTTATTTCTCCAAATGGCCTGAAATCAGTATTTTATCATACTCTAATTACAGATGAGCAAAGGATGGGTTTAAGAGATTATATAGTTGTCATAGTCATGCAACAAATTTCGGCTTGATCAGATTTGAACCTGCTATTTCTAATTCTTTTCCAGTTCCCAGCCACCATTCTGTGGGATTTCTATTCTAGGCAAACTATTCCTATCTGGACCCCACCCCTCTCCTCTACCTTCTCCTGAACAAATATGGTTACTCTGGGTTCTCTTTATTCTTTCCTCTCTGTCATGACTGGGGCCCAAAATAAAAAAAAATATTTAGACAATTTAAAACTCAGTCGCAAATCTTAAGGTTGGAAAATATTGCCATACCTCCATGCAGCCTCCTTCATTGTGAATCAGGTAGTCAGAGAAGTCTCCCAAAAGGCACAATTTGTATAAACCAAGCTGAAACCAAGCAACCCAACTCCTAGCACTAATAATTACCGAAATTTTTTGAGAATAGCAATAGCTCAGTAAAGCCCAGCGTTTCCCTAGAGGGCAAGTATAACAGGCCTATAACTTCAAACGTGTAAGAATAATTTGTTATTCATGTTAATCCCCTCGCCATTGCCAGCCACATCAATCTCTTTCAAAAGGGGACACTGGGAAATAAACACTGAAGTTTGAAGGGAAAAAATAGGCACATAAGGTGAGCAGCCGCAGATAGCAAAGCAACTCTGTGATTTTGCTTGTTGCTTCCTAGGACTTGCAATGTTTCATTAGGGTTCACCCTTCACCCCATGCCCACGTGGCTCCAACTCCCCGGTAAGGCAGGGAGGTCAGCCAGATGAAAAATGCCACCATCAAACCATTCTAGCTATTTTTATAAGGATAATGTTTTTCAAGAATTTTTACTGCAAAAGTCCAAGCAAAATTATTAGCCCTTGTTTAAGTCAATGCATTCTTTGCCAACTCAGTTTTAACTCAGAAATGGTACCCACTTCAAAACATGTATACACCCAGACAGCCACGCTGGTTTCCAGGTTTTCAAAGTTGCTGAAGTATATCTAGTAAAAAGGATGCTTAGGAATAAGCAGTAGGAGACAATACAAGAAGGGAAATGCAGCTAGGATGTAGATGACTCTGGGAAACCAAGAATTCAAGTGTGCTGAAGATACAGCCTGTGGGTGAACATCTTCCTAGAAAAGAAATAAATGATGTTGGTAGTTTTAATGGCCTCCCCTTTCCCCTTTTACTTAAATCATGAATGAAGATTTATAGAAGGCATTTTCCACTTGCAGTCACAGATGGGCCACCACATACCTTCATTTTCTTGTTCCATGAACATGAAAGAGAAGGGAAGGTAAAGGTTTTTTCCCCCCAAATTTGGCTTGCCTTTAAATGGCACCAGAAAAACAATGGCATTAGTGATTTAAGTTTTCCCAGCTCCTGGCCTTTGGGGGAAAGCAAGACTTCTTTCTAGGTGGGTACTGACCAAAGGACCTAAAGCGTAAGAAACTAACTTAATGTTCACTTTCATAAAACACAGCATTTGAATTTTCCCTCTGTCATCAGCATGGAACAAGGCACACACGCTTTCAGGTTTAGAGAAGGGGAACCTCAGCCACTGGCCCCCAGGTAGTTCTTGACTGGGTAGCCTCTGCAGCCTAGAGCTAGGCTTCTTCTTTCAAACATTGCCTGGAAAAATCACTGGGGGAGGCATCCTGGCCCCACTGTTGGGAGGGAGATGGTCTTGGTCCCCATATTGCCAGGGGCAGGCCCGAGAGACAGGGGTGTGCATTGACATGGGAAGTAGAGCCATGCCAACAGTTGTCTAAATAAATTATTTTGGATTTGGCAGGCCTGTATCTTAGCAGCTGCAAACTGTTTTTATTTCTGGGATATATTTTTTTCTCTTCAGTGACTTTTATAATTTCTTAAATAAAAAAAGTTACATGTTCATTATAAGACATTTTTAACAGCAGACATGTACAAATGAAAAGTAAGAGTGCTTAGGTCTTTCCCCACCATCCTACTCCTCAACACTGTTAATTATTTGGGGCATAACCTTCTAAACTTTTTCTAAGTGCATCTACCAGATATATTACTGTATATATATGTGTATGCATATATTACTATACACAAACTTGTGCTTCCAGCATTCTCTATAGATTCTGCCTCTCAAATCTGTGTTGCTCTGAATCTGCCCATTCTCTTTTACTGTCCTAGTCTTCAACGTCAGATGCACCTTCAACTTCATGTCTGCCACAGGATCATGGGCTAGGTTCTCACCCACAACAGCTTGTCAAGACAGCTTGCTCCAGCTCTGAATCAGTTCAGCCATTTATCATGTTTAAACTGTGTTTTCTACAACTTGAACAACTTTTGTTTTTTAAAAGATTTTATTTATTTGAGAAAGAGAGAATGCGCATGCATGAGCAGGGGGAGGGGCAGAGAAAGAGGAAGAAGCACACTCCCCGCTGAGTGTGGAGTCTGACCATGCAGGGCTTGATCCCAGGACCCTGAGATCATGACCTGAGCTGAAGTCAGATGCTTAACAAACTGAGCCACCCAGGCGCCCCTCACCTTTTATTTGTTTTAAAGCGTTGCCTGGCCTTCCTCTAGTCAACAATATAAGACTTGGCCATAGTGTTTTTATAAGCTAAAATACAAACAACAAGTTGTGAAGAAGACCTTCTAGCCTACAGGGAATGAACAGTATTTCCTAAATTCTAAGAAAACATTGCTTACAAGATTTAATAACATATTTTTGTAAAAAATACTATATTAAGCATATTTATGAACGGTAAGATGATTTTATCAACCTTCAATTATTGAAATTTTTGTTCATGTTTTTCTTTTTGTGCATTTTTGAATCAAGAAAATATTGTACTTACACTCACTCATCTTTCATGATGGAAGATCCTACATACCCCAGACCTTTCTTTTGGCATGGTCTACCCCAATATGTTATCTTAGATATCTATGACCTTAAAAGATGGATAGTTTCAAATACTGGACGTTCAATGTGGACATGGATTAGAACCTGAATTTATCTAAATCATCTTGACATTTTAAACTGGCAAACCCATCTTTGCTATGAAAAGGCTGTCTAAAATGATTGCTCCATTAGGAATCCTGCCCATGGCTTTTAAAAATAAATCATACCTATAGGTGATCCTTCTCTCCACAGTTGCGGCAAAAAGCATGGGTCTTAGTCACAAGTAGTAACTGTTCACATAGCAATAGGTACCACACACCACTTCATGGTCTTCCCTCATTGGTCAACTGGCAATTCTTCTAATAGTTTTAAGTACCTATACACATGGGATGATCAAGTCACAAGGATGTCTTGATGAAGAGGTGGGATCTGAGATATGCAAAATATCACAACCCACCCAATCTGTTATGATATCTAAAATTCTACCACTAGAAATTAATTTATTTGTGCCTATGCATCCTGAGAAGAGCAGTATCTTAAGTTCTTGTCATTTAACTAATTCATGATTAGAAAGCTACCAGGACCCAAAGGCGAGGAACAAGATATAAAGGAAACAACCAGAAGGTAAAGATGGACATTTAAAAGGAAGTTAAGGTATCAGAAACAAATCATATCTCCACATGTTCTGTGGAAGGACTGAAGATTCATCTCCTTTATGGCTTGTCCAGTTTTGGAAAAATTTCTTCTCAGCAGTAGTTAATCCTCAGAATGAACAATGATTCACTCTAATGAACCTGGAAGAGGATTAATTCTAAGCAGATACTCATATACTTTGGAACCAAAAGAAGTTTTTATGGATTCTAACCAACCTGACCCTCTTTTCAGCATAGCCTTGAATACCAATGACAATGTTAATATACAAAAAGAGATACTATGTAGGAGAACAACAGCTTGGATTGAATCCAAGCAAAAGACAACCCCACTTGGTTTCAGGACCCTCCCTGCTGTAGGGCTAATTCCTAACAGAAAACAACGAAACTATTAAAAAATTTAATAAAGTAACCAATTAAATATTTCAGAGAGCCTCATTAAAACATTTCACTATTTGCACTGATTATCATGTGGTTACTTACACGGATGCCCATAAATCTGACTGCATTAGGTTCTCAGGCCTTTAGTTCAAATCATTTCTTCTCCCTATGTGGACTTGCCCAGGAAATGAGATTTAATGAGTCACCAGCCTCCCTGATAATCACAGGAGAGCTCATTAGCTTTCTGTCAGATTTGTACCTACTATCTGCCCCCAATATGCCTATGACTTCTTTTGAGTTAAATATGATATTACCAAAAGGGAGAACTCAAAAGAGCATGTCTGTGCTGAATGCTGCAGACCTGAAACACTATATAAATATTTTCATGTATGTTAAAAGGCATCTGAGAGCAGAAGGGAAAAAATAACAAAAACAACATCCCCTACTGATGGCATCATTATTTAGATGACAAACATCTTAAAAAGAAATAAAGTTTGACATTTATACCTTTGTAAGCCTTGCCAAATCTGTTTGGCTAAGTCAAAGCAAGAGAAGGTTCAAAGGATAGAAGAAAAGAGTCTAATAATTATTAGAATTCATCAAGTTTGGGGAGCCTTCCATCATGCATCTTACAATGCTTCACCAAGGTCCCCTAATCTCATGACTTTGGGTCTTCACTGAAAATGACCAGAAGGCTCTCATGGCACTTCATGGGAAGGGATGAAATCCTACACTGCTCTCCAAGAAAAGCCTTAAGTGAATCTTCAGTCCTTCCACAGAACATCTTAGTAATAAGTTTGACTCACCTGGCGCTGAAATTGCCCATAAAGGAAATCATGACATCAATAAACTGCAGTAGAAATCATCTAAGTGATTTTCTGAATTCTCATTTGGGTCTTCCCTAAATACAGAGTTCTCTGAGTAAGGTGTTGCCCCTGTGTGGCTGAGTGACTGCCCAGGACCAGTGCCCAGTTCTCAGTCAATGTTTATTGAGCCAAACAAGAGCCATGAAACCTATGTGGAATGCATAAGAGTATTTAGCTCTATGGTCCTTAGATTCAAACAAAAGTGGTTCTTAACTTTTAGCGGGTTGCATCTTTTTTTTTTTTTTTTAAAGCACACACAAGTAAGGGGAAGAGTCAAAGAGAGAGAATCTTCAAGCAGACTCCCCGCTCAGCCTGGAGCCCCACAGGGGCCCAATCCCATGATCCATGATATCATGACCTGAGCCAAAACCAAGAGTCAGATACTTAACCGACTGTGCCACCCAGGTGCCCCAGAGGTTGCATATCTTCAGAATCTGAAGGACACTATGAACTGGCTCCCAAGAAAAATGCACCACCCTCTTACAAATGCATATGCAGATACACACACACAATTTGGGGTATAATTCTAGAGGGTTCTCAAACACTCTGATCTTATTTCTAGACCTGCTTGGGCCCCTGGGCCTTAGATTAGATCTTATGTAGATTATGATATCAACGGATATAAAGTAATGCTTATTGAGAACTTACTATATGTCAGGCACTACTACATCTCACTTAACCTCTACAGCAACCCCAATGATATATATATTACTAACCCTATCTTACAGATGGGGAAACTGAGGCACAGATAATTTAAGCAACATTCCCAAAGAGCTAGTTAGTGTTAGAATTAGGGCTTCAAACTCAGTGCGGCTCTGGAGGCCATGCACTGAACTCCTAGGTGATGTCGCCTCTCTTATAGAACACATTTTTATTTTAAGGCATGTTCACTTCTGTTTTCTCATTTAATTTTTGTAACCAACTCCAGGAGTTAGATTAGGAAGATATTTCCAATTCAGTGGGTGTTAAGGACATTTCAAAGGGGAGCAGAAGATTTGCTTTCTACTCTCTTGTTCAGACAATGAAGTCATAGTTGATGAAATTAAAAATTAAAAACCAAAATTCTGACTTGAGCCTCCTACCTCCATTAACTACAGATTGAAATGCCCTAGGAATATTTCTAATTCCTTTCTTCACAACCATCCACTGCCTTGAGGACTAAGTCAGCATGGTAAGGTTCTGAAGCCATGTGGTGTCTCCTACAAAAACCTGGCTTCCTGCCGTTCACAGAGCAGTTTTGTTTCTACAAAGGAAAAGGCGTGGGGAAGAGAGGGAAGAAGAGACAAGCTGTCAATCTGCCCAGAAATAGCAATGCTGTGTGTATGTAAGTGTGCTAGACGTTAGATGCATATCTTTGTCCTTACATATAGCTCTAATTCTAATTGATATGTAAAAATACTTTTTAAAGTATTTAACCCTCCTTTATCTGAACTCTACTTAGCATCCTTCAGCACTTGGCTGTTCCCACTCTTTTTCTTTCTTTTTTTGGTAGGTTTAAAAAAAATTGAAGTAGGATTAACACAGAGTGTTAAATTACTTTCAGATATACAATATAATGATTCAACAATTTTATACTCATTGCTCACCATGGTCAGTGTACTCTTCTCAATCCCATTTATCTATTTCATCCCTCCTCCCAACTATGTCCTCTCTGGTAACCACCAGTTCTCTGTATTTAAGAGTTAAAGGTTTTTCTTTCTCTTTTTTTCTTTGTTTGTTTTGTTTTTTAAATTCCACATATGAGTAAAATCATATCATATTTGTCTTTCTCTGACATTTCATTCAGCATTACATTCTCTAGATCTATCCATATTGTTGCAAATGGCAAGATTTCATTCTTTTTCATGGCTGAGTAATATTCCATTGTATACCACATTTTTATTCATTCATCTATTGATGGACACTTGGGTTGCTTCCATATGTTGGCTATTATAAATAATGCTGCAATAAACACAGGTGCCTGTATCTTTTCAAATTAGCGTTTTTGTTTTCTTTGGGTAAATATCCAATAGTGGAATTACTGGATCATATGGTAATTCCATTTTCAATTTTTTGAGGAAGGTCCATACTGTTTTCCACAGTGACTGCACCAGTTTGCATTCCCACCAACAGTGCACAGGATTCCTTTTTCTCCACATCCTCACCAACAATTGTTATTTCTTGTTTCCACTCTTCAGTGACTCTCTCCCTCCTTAAATCCCTTATTAGTATGTACTGCCCATTCTTCACAATCATTCAATATCAGACGTTGGTCCCAGCTTCTCATTCCAGTGAAATGGTAGATTATACTAACATAGCCCCCAATCTCCTTCTTCTAAAAATACACAGAAATGCTCAGGGAAATGTGGCAAAAACTATTTTGAAAAAGAACCAAACTTGAAAGAATGTGAGAGAGAGTAGAGAAGAGAAGAAAGAAATTTTGCCATTTGTGAACTGGTGCTTTGGTGACCCAACAGGGTATGGATCTAGATATAAGCCCAAATGGTGAGAGGCTGGGGTTTAAATGCCCACTTAGCAGCAGGGGAGGTAGAACAGGACCTGTGCGAGGTATGAAATGGCGAGCTAGAAATGGCAAACCTGTATAAAGGCAAGATCCTAGAAGGCACAGGGAGGAGTCAAGGAACTTTGTCTTTTCCCAGTTCCAAGTGGTAAAAAAAAAAAGTCAGTTATGGGAAATCAAAATACCAAGCCTGTTTGAGCATGCAGGGTGCAGTCTGAACTCATGTTATCCACCCATAAAGAAACCTCAGTGAAGAAATTAAAATAAAAATTGGCTGCAGACCAATGAAAGAACTGAGATATCCATCATAAGAAATACAAAGCTACTCTACAGAAACATTTTCACAACCCACAGAGCATGGGATGTCCCCAAGACAGGGAAATCCCTTCGGTGAAAGTAAGCTCACAATTAAAAGAAAAAAATTATAAATCACAAGAGGAAATGATCCTCCAAAAGCGTAAGCAAACAAAACAAACAGGAAGATTAACACTCTAAGACAATAGAACAATCTGAACCAGGCAATAAAAATAAGCATATTCAAAATCATTAAAGACATAAAAGATTAGAAACCATGATGTAAGAATGAAGTACCATATGATAAAAAGAACTATTTGGAAATTAAAAAAAAGAATCACTGAAATTTAATTTTTTTTTAATTTTTAAAACATTAAAAATGTTATTTATTTGAGAGAGAACACAAGCGGAAGGGAGGGGCAGGGGGAGAGGGAGAGGCAGACTCCCTGCTAAGCAAGGGATGTGGGGCTCAATTCTGGGACTCCAGGATCACGACCTGAGCTGAAGGCAGATGTTTAACCAACTGGGCCACCCAGGCGCCCCAGAATCACTGAAATTTAAACTAAATAAATGGTATATTAGTTTTCCACAGCTGCCCAACAGAGTGCCACACACTGGGTGGCTTAGAACAAAAGAAACGTATCATCTCACAGTTCTAGAGGCTACAAGCATGAAATTGAGGTGTTGGCAGAGCCATGCTCCCTCTGACACCCAAAGAGGAAGGATCCTTGCCTCTTCCAGCTTCTGGTAGCCCCAATGTTCTCTGTCTTGTGGCAGCATAACTCAAATCTTCACATGGTATTCTCCTCAGGTCTCATCACACAGCCTTCCCTCTGGGCTTGTGTCTGTGTCCAAATTCAACACCTGTCCCCTGCCCTGCCACCTTCTTATGGATACCAATCAGGTTGAGTTAGGGTCTATCCTAATGACTTCATTTTAATTTGATTATCTCTGTAAAGACCCTACTTCTAAATAAGGTCATATTTAAAGTATGGGAGTTATGACTTCGATGTATCTCTTTTGGAGAGATTCAACCCATAACAAATAAATTTAGCAGATCACATACAACAGAAGAGAATCAAGGAAAAAGAAAAAAGATAAATCAGGAAATTACCCAGAATGCAATGTAGAAAAATTAAGAGATCAAAAATATCAAAGACAAGTTCAAAGTTATAAAGGACAAGATAAGATCTACTATATATTCTTAGGAATTTCAGAAAGGTGGAGTAAAAAGAATGAGAGGGAAGAAATATTCAATAAGATAATGGATGAGATTTTTCCAGAATTTATGAAAAACACCTTCTTAGATCCAGGAAACATGCCAATAGCAAAGTAGCACAAATAGGAATAAATCCACAGCTATATATATCACATAATGAAACTGCGTATCACCAAAAATAATATCTGAAAAGACAGGGGGATAAAAAGATTAACTATAAGTAAATAAAGACTAGATTGATAGTAGATTTCTCATCAGCAAAAATAGAAACTAAAACAAAACTAATCTATGCTGGTAGAAGTCCAGATAGTGTTTAACTATTGGGAGGCTGGCTAGTGGCTGGCTGGGGACATCAGGAGGACTCCTGGGGTGCTGGCTGTGTTCTGTACCTTGAACTAGGTTTTGATTACATGGGCTCATTTAGCTACACACTCACAATATGTGTGCTTTTCTACATGTATATTAAATTTCAACAAAATTTCTTAAAAAGACAGACCAGAAGACAAAGGAGCAGTATCTTTAAGGAGAAAAGGTCGGCAAAATTGTTGCTCAAGTAGCATGATAAAGACATTGTTCAATCAAACGAAGATTGTGAGACTTACTATTCACTAACCATGCTGAAAGAGCCACTGAAGGACATACTGCAGTAGGAAGAAAACTGAACCCATAATGAAGGAATGGCATTGCAAGGAGCAGTAGTGAGGCAAGCAATTAGTAAACGTGTGAGATAAATCTAAATAAACACTTGCTGAAAAAGCAAAAGTAAACTTCATGACTAGTTTTTAACCTAAGAAGAATTAAAATCCTGAGAGGGGAAAACATCATGGATAATGAGAGTGATCTTTGGGTATAAAGGTTTTTGTATAATTTAGGAAAAGGGAAGAAATATTAAATTTTGACTTTAGGCATGCATGCCAAAAACTAATGATAAACACTAAAAAATAAGAAATAGAATATATACAATTCAAAGCTATAGAGAGAGGAAAAGGAATAAAGAAAATTCGGTCTATTCAAGGGAAGCCGGCAAAGGAGAAAAAACTAAGCCAAGAAAAGGCAGGTTATACTGAAACATCAAACAAGATTGTGGGGGAAGAAATCCAAAGAAATAGTGATTTCAATCATGAAATTTAAACGGATTAAATTGGCCAACTAAAGAGAGATATTCTTAAATTTTTAGTAATTCAGTTATATGCTGTTTCAAAGATACATGCATGAAATATAACACATAAAAGTTGAAAGATAAGAAATGAGGTAAAAGATAAGCCATCAAATACTAACTCAAGGTAAATTTAAAATTAGTAATATCACAAAAAAAATAATTTAAGAGGGGAAAAACCTTATTAGGCGTTAAGAAGTTGTCATTAATTTACAAGAAATAAAAGAATTAATTCTCCAAGAAGATCTAGCAATTATGAGACTGAATGAATCATGAATCAAACAACATTGCCTCTAAAGAAAAAAATTAACCAAATTACAAGAGGAAATTGATAAATTCTAAAAAACACTTTTAATTCTGATAGTCTAGTTGATGTGCATATATTTCACTTCCATAACTAAACTGTATTTTCCTTGAGGTAAAAGTGCATGTCTTCTGTTATGTTCTCCAGCATATGTGATGCATTTCCCCTCCACCCAAAAGTAAGTGCACATAACCCTTTCTCATATCATAGATGGAAGGCTAAGTGCTAAAAGCAAATGCAAAGCACAAAAAGTTTGTACTAATAATTTATTACTAATACTATATATTTTTTAACAAGCAAAACTATAAGCAGAATTAATGAAGACATAAAATAATGGATTGAAAAAAATTATTCTATCTTACTGTACTTTTGCAGCATTTGTAAGACACAAAGATCATTTCTTAAATTATAAAATTACTGCACTCAAGGCAGAGGATCACTTATATTCACTCTCAATGGGAAAAAAATACACTTGGAAAGGTTAAAGAACTACTTTACTTTACTTTAATGGACTCAAGACAATAACAATGATGCTACCCCCTAGTGGCAGAGAACAGCAACCCAAAAAGTGTATCTTCTGGGTCATTTTCCTAACAAAAATATTAAACTAGAGAACACAGAGTTGATAGTGATATGTGTTCAATTAGATTAATGTCTGTTATAATGTCATCATTATCATCATTTTCATCATGCTCAGCCTATAGTTAAGTGCTTTTGTGACAGGTGGCAATTTCCAGGCCATCAGCTGTGGCCGGGGCTACAAGGTCATATCACATAGAGAGGAAAATTTATAATGAGAGAATAGTCTTTGGCTACTTTTCTCAGAAGGGGGCAATGTAACCATCAGACATTTGGAGGCTTCCTGGCCTTTCCAGCACATTATGAAAAAAGCAGCTCTTTGAAGATCAGTGATACAAAGTTCTATGCTAAAGAATACTAAGGGTATCCCATAATGGAATAGAATGCCATAATAATGTGGCCCTCGATTAAAAATAAAGAAAGAACGAGACTATGTTGGTGTTGGGGGGGTGGTGTGGAAATTGTTAATCTTGTATAAAGCAACTCAATAAATTGTTTCAAGGTTTCCAAAAAAAAAAAAAAAAGAAAGAAAGAAAGCAGACAGACATTTCAGTTACAAAACTCAGTAGGTCCCATCTCAGCTGTGAGTATGTCCCACATGCTGGATTGAAAGTGCACAAATTCATGTTTTAAAAGAGATTAAAGTCCCTATGTTATTTGTCAAGAGATTCTCTTACAGTCCATAAATTATAGGTAGCAATCAGCAATTCTACCATTTCTTACTTTAATGAGGGTCAAGAATCAAATATGTTGAGAAGGTCTACCACGTAGTTTCCATTAGGCTTTCATCTAAACCCAATTCCCCAGTGCAGGCTTTACACAATCTAATTCTTCAAAAGAAAAGGAGTTTTAGGATCCCTGCATAACTTGTCCTACACATGAAATAATACTCTTTGTAACTTGAGGAATTCCCTCTAGGCTTTAGCTCGTTTTGTTGTGTGTCTCTCAGACCAGTGAGGTGAAACACTTAACTAACAATATTAAATCTTTTTCATGAGTTATGACTAATCAGTGGGCAAAGGACCTGGAGTTGAAGACAAACACGGAAGGAATGTGATAAAAGGCAATTTGAAGATGACTCAGCAGTCTAAAATGCAATGATCAAAATTTCTGGCTTTAAAATGTTTAAAATGTGGACTTCACACAACAGGGAATGTGGCAAATTGTGATTCCAAGCTAAACACAAATCTGATCAGTTGCCAATCGGCCTATTTGGTCATTTTTAAGTTTACTGATAGTGAAAACCAAAGGTGAGCTGCCATTTCAAACCCACCAGAATGGCTAAAATAAAAGGTACAATACTGAGTGCTAACAAGGGCATGGAGAATCTGAAACTCTGTTCCACACTCTTGGTGGGAATGTAAAATGGACCAAGTTGCAGAACGATTTGGCAGCTTCTTACACAGTAAAACCTACATCTACTTTATGACCTAGTAAGCCCACCTCTAGGTACTTAATTAAGATAAATAAAAACGTAGGTCCACAAAAAGATGTTTTTACATGAAGAGCAGAAGTTTTAAATTTTGATGGAGTCCAATTTATTGGTTGTTTATTTTATGGTTCGTGCTTTTATTTAATCTAAGAAAATTTTACCTATCTCTAGGGTTGTGGAGATTTTATTTTCTTCTAGAAGTTGCATAGTTTTAATTTTCATATCTAGGTCATGATCCATTCTGAGTTAACAAAAAGACTGATACATAAATGTTAATCGCAGTTTTATTAATAATGGTCCAAAACTGGGAACTACCAAATGTCCATCAACAAGAGAATGAATAAATACAATGTGGTATATCCATACAGCAACAAAATGAACAATTGATATGCAGGACATAAATTAATCTCAGAAACATTATTTGAATGAAAAAAGACACAGAAGAGTATACTGTATGTTTCCATTTATATGAAGTTCAATAATAAGCAAATCTAACCCATGGGACAGAAGTCCGAAAAATGGTCACCAGGGCTGAACAAGAGGAAGATGCTAACTGGAATGAAGTACAAGGGAACTTTCTAGGGAGATGAAAACATTATATAACTTGTTTTGAGTGACAGTCACACAGGAATTCATCTGTCAAAACTCTTCAAACTATATACCCCCAGACATTGCATATTTTATTGTATATACATTATAACTCAATATAAAAAGAATATTGTTGATTTCAATTTAATCCACTAGAGAACACCTTCCAAGGCACAAGGTTACTTTCCTGGAAATGAGAAGTAAAAGTATTTTCAGTTTTCTGAGCCTTGTCCTTGCACAGTGTCATCACAGAGAGAAGCTATGAGGCAGCAAGTTAGAACCAGGCCAGTGTGGAGTTACAGCTCACTTTTCCAGCTTCTGCTATTCAAAAATTCCCTAATGACAATTCTTGAGTCTCTGCCATTTTCTTCCCTAGGAATAGTTGAGTGACAATGAACAGGATTCATTTTTTTTATTAACTTAATACTAGTTTTATTTTCAAAACAGGAACATGCAGCGGAATCCCAGATTTCATTTTGAGTTCAGTGTTCCTGTTCCTGTTTCATCCATTATTCATCTACACTGTGTTTTCTTGGCTTATGATTTTACTAAATTTCTTCATTTGAATTATGGCCTTGTGGTCAACAGCGGGCAATATATTATTCTTATATAATTTTTAAATACAAAGGCAAATGGCACGGAACAATTAGAATCGATGGCTTGGGAGTCTGGCTCTCGGATGTCATAGGCAAACACCATGCTCTTGACTTTAACCTATGGGTTCCACTTCATGTGGGCTGTATTTTTCATACATCAGGGGTTTTTATAAATTTACTATTCAATCCAGCAGCCCTACTTTGTTCGCAAAATATAAGCAAAACAAATATGTCAGGGTAATGATGCCAGGACTCTCCCTTATTGAAAAAAGCAGTTTATTAATACCTTATTGCTACAAGCTAGATCTTATTATCATCTTGGGTCATTTAGAATCTTATTAGGTATTCTGCTGGTGGATGAATAATCCTGTGATAAATTCTTTGCCATGTCCTTCACAGTTGTCATAGCAGGATCATAAACAGCATTTATAACAATCTAGCCTAGAGGAAGCGGCTGACAATGGTCTGCTTAGCATGCAGGAAATATTCAGATCGGCTGTGTCTGGTTAGACACAAGCCCACAGGAGAGATCCCAAAGTTAAATGTAGCATGGATTTCTCCGAAGATTCCCCTTCAAAAAATGCATGAGGTCAGGGATGTGGGGACCAAAAACACTTTGGAAGTCACAGATAGTTTCTTCCCATCAGATCACAGTTGGGCAGCAGGGAAAGACCAGGCACAAGCCATATTATTCCTGACAGACTGTTCAGGTCTTTATTTGAAAACTCCAGATCAAGGTACAAATTATTTTATATTGACTGATTTTTGTTCTCATTTTGACTTCACATACAAAACTATGATTCACCTGTATTACTGCTCTGTGTCTAATTAGTACATTTGATGAGAAGATGAGTCTGAAGGAGAACAAGACTATAATCCCCAGCATAAGCCAGGTACTTTTGCTCTATTCTAAAACTGTAGATTTCAGCACTTATAAAAAACCCATGTTAAAAAATATATATATATCTGAGACACCTGGGTGGCTCGGTTAAGCATCTGCCTTCGGTTCAGGTCATGATCCCAGGGTCCTGGGATCAAGCCCTGCATGGGGCTCCCTGCTCAGCAGGGGGTCTGCTTCTCCCTCTCCCTCTCCTGTTTCCCCTGGTTGTGCTCCCTCGCGCACGCTCTCTTCTCTCTCTCTCTGACAAATAAATAAATAAAATATTTAAATATATATATATAATTTTGTATACACATAAATATTTCCTGTTCACATAGGGAGAACTATTGGTAGATTAGTGCAAATCAGCCACCACTATTTTTAGAAAAATCCAGACAACAGCCAAATAAGCCAGTCCAATATTTTTCCAGCCTCATCTACTGCTATTCCCTGACACTGGCCTCACAATTAATCTAAAGTAGTTTCTCATTATTCTCTAAATATGTCAGGCCCTTTTCCAAGTCTGGGCTTTAATATAGGCCATTGTCTTTGTCCAGAATGCCCTGGTTTTTTTTTTTTTTTCTTTGCCATATGTCCTATGTTGTATGCTCCTAGAATCAGAACCTGAAACAAGCATTTGAGGTAAGGTAACTTATTTTGGAGGTGACCCCAGGAAGCACAGGCAAGAGAGTGGGGATGTGAGACAAGGAAAGAGAAAGAACCCAATAGTGAGCACAAACTATGAGCAATGAGGCTCAATCCCCCTGGGGATGTCTAAGAGACAGCGTAGAATGCAACGTGGATGGCCCACTTCCCCAAAGGGCAAGGAAGCTAGAGTATTTATCACCTTTTCCTATTAGTGGGCTTCTCCTAAGAGGTACTTAACTCTCCAGCACTTCCAGCCTGCTCTCTTGAAAGCAAGAGAAAGCTCTCAGACAAGTCAGAAGTAGTGGGGTCAGGGAGCATACTAATAGTGAATGTCAGGGGGATATGAGTAGGAAAACGACAGCATCTGTTTCTCAGGCTAAGTCCTCCTTATTGTTCAAATCTTAACCAAAGTATTATTTTCTCTAGGAAAGCTTCTTTGATTCTCCTAGTCTGAGTTACATAGTCCTTCACTTGATTCTCATAGCATGATGACTAATCAATCATGGTACTTATCAGATTATATTATAAATGTGACAGTGTTTCCTTTTAAGTTATAAGCTACTTTAGAAAAGGGGTTGTGCCTAACTCATGTTTGTATCATGAATACAGTTCCTGACACAATGAAGAAACTCAGTAGATCCATACATCCCACAAATATTTACTGAGGACCTACCATATGCCAGACAATACTCTGGGACCTGGGGGATAGAGAAGTGAAAAATATATTCCACTTGGGGGTCTTATAATGGACAGAGGTAGAAAAAAAAAACATGTGGGCAAATTGATATGATAATTTTAGGTGTTAGTAAATGCTATAAAGAAAACAGAAGAGAGTAAGTGGTAGAAAAAGACTAGGGTAAGGAGAGGTTGCTATTTTGGGTAGGCTGCTCAGGGAGGTCTTCTCTGAAAAGGCAATATATGAAGAGAGATTTAAAAAATAATGAACAAGGGTTGTGGGGAGGAGGGAAGGGATCCCTAGGCAGAACACAGAGGGTTTTTAGGGCATAGAAGCTACTCTGTATGATACTGTAATGGTGGATATCATTATATCATTTCATATCATTCTACATTTGTCCAGACCCACAAAATATATGACACCAAGAGTGAACCCTAATGTACACTATGGACTTTGGATCGTAATGATGTGTCAGTATAAGCTCATCAATGATAACAAATGTACCACTCCGGTGGGGGGGTATTGATGATGGGGATGCTCTGCTTGTGAGGTAGGAAGTATCTGGAAAATCTTTGTACCTTCCCCTCAGTTTTGCTGTGAACCTAACACTGTTCCAAAAAATAAAATCCACTTAAAATAATAATAGTAATGGGAAGGACTGAGACTTGCAAAGATATGGAAGAAGTGTTCCAGGCAGAAGAAGTAAGTCCAAAGGTGTACAGGTGGGAATAATCATTGCATACTGGAGGGTCAGAAAAACCAGGAGCGCTGCTATAACTATAGTGAACGAGGAGGAAAATGTCAAAAGAGCTCAGAGGGATTGCCAGGGGCCAGATCACATAGAGACTTTTTGCTGTTAGAAACTAAATTAATTTAAAAATCCCCAAATCAAGTAGAAGAAAATTCAAGGCCACATAAAACAACTGTTTTCCTCAACTGTCTGGATATTTAGGCTAAACGTGACTTCTGGATTTATTTATCATGATACTGCCTCAATTTGTGTGGTACAACCACAGGGTTGCAAAGCTGATTCGAATGCTTTATCAATGACCTATTTACTCACACATTCCAGATAATACCCAAAGTACCACCTTAGAAATAGCCAAGGCAATGAAAAATAAGTCCCTTACAGTGATTGGTTTCTTGCATCAGCTCTGTTATATGTGACCTTTGGAAGTCCTTTACCATCATGTCCTTAGTTTCCTTTTCAGCAAAGTAGAAGAGTAGGGACTAAATGGCCTGCAGAGTATCTGACAGCCTACAAGTCAATGCATTGTAGAAGGTGAAAATAGAAGTTATGTGGCTGACTCTTTTATTTAACTTCTTAGTAAGAAAATTTTAAAACTTTCAAAAAAGTGGAGAAAATATACAATAAAGCTGCATGAAGCCATTATCTATCTACAAAACTTATGAGCATTGTCAACATTACTCAGCATCAGGAAAATACAAATCAAACCACAATGAGATACCACCTCACACGTCAGAATGGCTAAAATTAACAACTCAGGAAACAACAGATATTGGCGGAGAAAGGGGAACCCTCTTACACTGTTGGTGGGAATGCAAACTGGTGCAGCCACTCTGGAAAACAGTAGGAGTTTCCTCAAAAAGTTAAAAATAGAGCTATCCTATGATCTAGCAATTGCACTACTATTATCCTTAGTCACCAAAGGATACAAACACAGTGATTCGAAGGGGAACATACACCCCAATGTTTATAGCAGCAATATCCACAATAGCTAAACTATGGAAAGAGCCCAGATGTTCATGGACAGATGAACTGATAAAGAAGATGTGGTGTGTGTGTGTGTGTGTGTGTGTGTGTGTGTGTGTGTATGAATATTACTCAGCCATCAAAAAAAATGAAGTCTTGCCATTTGCAACGACATGGATGAACTAGAGGGTATTATGCTACGTGAAATAAGTCAGTCAGAGAAAGACAAATACCATATGATTGAACTCATATGTAGAATTTAAGAAACAAAACAGATGAACATAGGGGAAAGGAAGAAAAAATAAAATAAGAGGAAAACAGAGAGGGAAGCAAACCATAAGAGACTCTTAACTACAGGGAACAAACTGAGGGTTGCTGGAGGGGATGTCGGTTATGGGCATTAAGGAGGGTCCCTGAAGTAATGAGCACTGGGTGTTGTATGCAACTGATAAATCACTGAATTCTACCTCTGAAAATAATAATGCAGTATATGTTAATTAGGTTGAATTAAAAAAAATTTTTTTTAACTTATGAGCATTATGTCATGGTTGGCTTTTTTCATACACATCAGTATTTGTGCAACCAAATATCTATAATCCCTTCAAAGTGGCTGGCCTGAGAGTTGATCCTGGTCCCTGTATGGAGTGATACAGCACATTCTTGCACACTATTCTGAGCAAGGGAGGGTTGACTTGGGACACAGCTTAGAACCAAGGCCACAGAATAAGGTAAAATAAGATAGATGACCATTCAGATAATAAATATTAAACATTAAATAGTACACACTGAGTTTCCATATTGAAAACAAATAATTTAAGAAAGCAAATAGCTTATTTTTTACAACCGGGTAAAACTCTGAAAATATATACATGTTTTGAGCAGTGGTTTATCCACTACTGGAATGTTTTTATGTATTTATTCAGTAATTTTTCAGTAAATACTGCACATGAGGCCCAGAAATAGACACTGCAAGGGATACACAGATGCACGAGTCACATAGCCCTTTCCTTAAGGAACTCTTGGCCCAACAAATGAGAATTTGAGTCGTTCTGCTGGCTCTGGTGCCTACATTTTACTATGTTTGATCACACAGCAGTCTCATCAACTTATCTAGGTATTCTGACTTGCCTTTGCTCCCCTTTCCAAGGCAGCTTTTGTTATAGCTGACAGTCACCTCGGTCTCCACCCTCGTGAGCAAACACAATTCTAACATGTTTCCTTCTCTAGCACGATGCTGCAGGACAATCTGCTTCTCCTGAAACTCTGCACACAGAAAAGGTTGAGACGCATGCCACTCTTGACCAGGCATTCATGGACACCTACTACTAGGGCCCTTTACAACGTGCAGTTCTGCTCTGAATAAGTGATTTCTCCTGAAGTGTCTGGCACCAACTACATCAATTGCTACCACAATTCCCAATGAGTGAATGTGCAACTCTCTTACTGATTGATTGACTTAACACCAGCCAATTAGAGCTTAAAATGTCTAATTAAGCCAGAGATGGAGCCATCAACTTGCTGAATTCCGAGCCCTGTTAACTTACCTAAACAATAAAATGATGTCAGGTATCTATTAGCACTGGGAGTAACTAGTAAAACCAGAATAAAGCACTTTGCAAATATAAAACACTCCAGGAATATTAACAAGGATAAGCAAAAGATACATCTAGACTAAAGAAAAAGTCAAAACCTGTACAAAATTCATGCATAATTCTTTCTAAAATCCTCTTTCAACATATATAGTTCTGAATTTACTTTCTGTCTAAGTAACACTAAACATACCTTACATAGGACTCTACCACAAATGGTTTCCATATTTGTTTTTTTGTGATTATCACTGACCTGTGTTGTCTACGAGACAACTATCAAGACAGCTCTATTACACTCGTTTAGCCACCATTCACAATATGTGCTTCTTTCTCAACTCCTACATAGATATCATAATTACTCACTTCCCTCCTCTAAGAACAATAAAACTTCTCACTTCTAAAGTATAATGATGATCATTTTCAAGAACAAATGATAGAGAATATTTACTGATTTGCCTTAAAATCAGACAGTTTACTTATGAAAAGATTAAATTATCTACCCCAAACACTCTTTTTTCACTGTAAAACTAGCAATTGCAAATAAGAGAAATTTACATGAAGAGATGTTGGAACCTGCCTTGTTTAGCCAAGCACTAATGTTTTATAAACGGCACAGCATACAGAGATACCATCCTAGTCTGTCCCAAAAGCTATAGCTGCATTGGACCCTGAGATAATATTTAGCAAATAGGCATTTTAAGAAAGTCAGCATGAGGGACAAAAAAAATCTTCTCGGGTAGGTGTATGCTATTAATCATAATTAAGGCATATCTGACAGCTTCTTGGCAGCAGAGACGATGAGTTCCTTTCTCTGACATCAAAATCCTAAAGGAATACTTGCTATTTCATTATCAACTTCACTGGTCTTTACACCTATAATATCCACTTTGAGAATATGAGGTCTTAGAGAAACCTAAGCTCTGACAATTACTGTTTGCCCTGACACCATGTAAGGTACAACATAAGCTGGGATCTTACTAAGATAAAGTACAGGGAACCATGCTGGGGTTAAAATGTGAGTTTCAGGAAAACACACGGCCTGTCCCATAATGCATTTCCACTGAAGGGTCATCCTTCAGAGTTGTTGGTTTTTGTCTGTGCAGGTGGCTCTGCACTTTTGATTTCCCATTAAATTGGAAAGGGAGCACTTGGTTCCCACTGTAATGGCATCCTCTGATAAGATGGTGAGAAATGGGAAATGGATCCGTTTTGAGAGATAAACTCATTTTAATAAAACCAAACAAGAGACATGTTTCCATTTAATCACGCCCAATTTCATTAATGCGTTTTCTAAAATGATGCCACTTTGGAAAGGTTCTTATGATGGCTGAGTGTTAGAAGCATCATCACCAGGATTTCTGTTTGGTGCCTTTGCAGGTGATTTCAAGGAATTTATTCTGGATCATCTACTGATCACAAGCTGAGTTTCTCTCGGGCCCAGCTGGGAGATTTGGCCACTCCTGTGCAGATCCCCAACTTACGTTCCACTGTTCTCTTTCACAGAAAACACGGGCTTAAGTGACCTTTGCCTATTTGGGCACCTATTTAATGGCATCAGTTGAGCTTTAGATGGTTTTCAAACAGTATGTTTCTACTTGGAGAATGATCCCAACCATTCTCACATTTTTCCCTCTTCCTCATTCTCTCTCTTAAGCTCTTTCTCACCACATTCTTCTCTCTTTGCCTTTGGTTTGACTCTCTTTGTTCTACTATCCTTTCCTCTGTAGGTTTTTCAGTCCTCTTCTCTCATGTCTTTCTTCATCAGTGCAGGCTGAGAAGCATGGGGGTCAAGTGAAGATAAATGGTTTTGTCTCCATTATGTAAGTAAATTGAAAGAAAGTAAAATTTAAAATCGTAATTACTCAGTTTTCAGCTTAGTTCTTCCCGTAGAGATCTAGAAGTGGAATCTGTGATATTCTGGGGTTGGAAGGGACCTCAAGGGGAAACAAACAAGTTAACCTCCTTCATCAAGGCCGGGTGCTCCCCAGATCAGTTATTCATTAATGACTGGTTTCTGCCCCTACTAACTTAACATCATGACTATAACATACCTTTAAATATGGCCTTCAAGATGTTAAAATCACCACCTCTGCTGATTTGGGGTTTTATTGTCTATTCTGGGCCATATCTCATCTTAGTGAGATCCCACAGGATTCAGCAATTAGCATGAATATAGCAGTTTAATAATCAAAAGTAATTAATGGCATCAAAACACAGTCCTGCCTGCTTCTGAGGACTTGTTACACAAATCTAGATCTTTCTTTTTAAATGAGTACTTAAAAAAAAATAAAATAAATGATGACTTTATTCCTGTTAGAAAATTATCTACCACAAAATTCTTAGATGGGAAACAATTCAACTTGATATACTGACGTGTTTAAAATAACACTGGGAAAGTGACTCAATATACCAATTGGCAATAAGTTCTTAATCCACTAATAATTAATAATTCTAATAAAAGAAATACTAACATTGTTCTCTGCAACTATATAGAGCACAGGAAAGTTATGCTTCCTTTAAAAAAAAGTAAAATTGGGGCGCCTGGGTGGCTCAGTCATTGGGCGTCTGCCTTCAGCTCAGGTCATGATCCCAGTGTCCTGGGATCGAGCCCCGCGTCGGGCTCCCTGCTCCACAGGAAGCCTGCTTCTCCCTCTCCCACTCCCCCTGCTTGTGTTCCCTCTCTCGCTGTGTCTCTCTCTGTCAAATAAATGAAATCTTTGAAAAAAAAAGAAAAAAATATTTAAAAAATAAAAAATAAATACAGTAAAATTGTAAAATAGGGATTCTGTCAAGTGTCAAATGAAAATTTAAGAAAAATTATTGTTATTTATTTTTTTTCCAAAACTCTCATTTAAATATTGCTGAGGAAAGGGAAAGGGGAGGGCGATACTTTATTGTAAGTGTTCATTTTACCATGAATCAATTTTTTAAAAATTCTAAAGTTTCTCATAGTAAAAGAGAAGTGTAGGAAATGAAAAGTTTTCCTCAACCTTCTTAGGGTTCCTAGCTAGATCTAAAAATTAAACTGACAAAGATTAACAGGAGAAAAGCAAACAAGTTTATTTTACATAAGTTTCTAAGTGACTCTGGAGCCTTCAAAAGGAAATGAAGAACCAAGGAAACAGACCTGAGTATTTTTATGCTAGGTTTGATGAAGAGTGGGCAGTCGTGCAGAAGTATGATAGACCAGAGAATATAAGGTAAGTGTAGTAAACTGGGGAAAACAGCAAGGCCTGTTTGTTCAGATTCTTCTTAGCATCTCCTTGTCTTTGGAGATAAGGATACTCCTTTTCTCCAGGTTTAGGGAGGGAACCTCTCACAGGAGGGTTTATGACCTGTTTCAGGGAAGACGGCCATGGAGAAGGTCAGAGTGACCTTCCTGCTTCTGCCGTTTTCTCATACTCCTTCAGGTTAAAATATTCAATATGCAAAGGTGCCATATTTTGGAGTAGCATGTCCTGAGTCCCAACAGAAGTAAATAAAGGTTTTAGTTTAAACAGATAAATGCAATTCTTACCTGAGAACTCTGGACTCCCTTTAACAAGTCACTGCTCATCATGTCATTGGTGAAGTTGATCTTGTCTTCATATCAACAGGATACGCAGGGTAAAGATTAGGGGAGCAGGTTACCAAATAGTCAAGCTTTCCTCTCCCCAGGGGAACTTTATTTTTTAACTGATTTTCATTTAAAATGTCCCCAGTTTTAGATAGACTGAAGCCCAGCACACATGAGCATTTACAGTTCTCCACATCTGTAACTCATTTCCATTTCTTAAAAAATTGATGATGTTTGCTTTAATGCCAAAATCCCCCCTGACCACAAGGGATGTTAGCTTCAGGCAGCTTGGTATCATTATTTAAAAAGCTAACACTTGGACTTTTAGAGTAGAACCAAAAGTGAGAGGAATGAGGTGACTAGCTGCTGTAGAAATGAGAAGTTCTTTAGAAGCTCTCTGGAAGCTTCCATGTTTGGCATTTCTATTTCCAGTACCACTAATATTAAGATAAACATCAAGTTTGGGCAATCTGAACAAACCTCTGATGTCATCTACTGATCTTTAAGACCAAATGGAGTATATGCATAAGTCGTCCTATCAAGGATTTAAGGTCTCTCTGGTATAGGATTATGAAAATATGAAAACCTAAAAAAATACTTTTTTAAGTGTACTTTATTTTAATCATATTTTCCATCTGTTTTGTGTTCAAGAAATAAATGAGAATAACTTCTGAACCTTAAAGCAACTGAAAGGGATTAACAATGAAAGACAAAAGAACTTGGATATCATTTCTCTCATCCAGGGAAAGGGAAACATGGAAGTAACTTGCTAATTTCTTACAAGGAACTAGGTAAGAGTGTATCTTCTAGCTTGCCCATATTGCTGTCTACCAACAATAATATATTTCATCCAGGTTGAAGATAACACATATAAGAAACAAAAGCAGACTAAAACCTTAATATTAAAATATTTTCAATATTTTATAAAATTGGAGGCTTTACATGGCATTTGCAGGCATTCAAGTACACATATATGTACTTCTTTTATAGCTGTAGTCATATAAAATGAGCATTCCTTATTAAGTTTCCTTTGAAGAAATCTCAAAGGTTATCTTAGTTATTAAATATTTAATGGAAACAAGGATAAAAAATCACTTAACAATCAGAAATGTAACTTGCCATTCATTTTGTCAACGCTTAACATTTTGCCATATTTGCTTTAGACCTTTTTTCTTAAGGAAATAAACATTACAGATATATAGTTGAGGTCCCTCAAGTATCCCAATCGATTTCATTGCCCCCCTTCAAAAATAACAACAACAACAACAAACATTAATAATCAACTCTAACAGAGCTAAAGCCACAACAGGTCCTCTTTAAAATGGTGTAACCATACGCTCTGTCATCAGCAGCTTGTAAGAGGACCAATTTCTTCATCTTAGGATGCATAATAATGGTTTGTCATCCCATCCCATAACACATTAGAGAGTCTTTGTATCTCAACACAAAGGAAGTTAAGCTTTAGGCATCAGTGATAGACAGATATGGAAGATTAAGGCAAAAGGCCTTTTATATCTCACATAGCTATTATTTTAAAAATATTCCCATTACCTCTCTAATCCTCCTTATTCATTCCCCACTCCTTTGTCAGAGTGATCTTAAAAACCAAATCTGATCATGCCACTCCCAACTTTAAACTCCTGGGTACCTTCCCATCACATTAAGGAGAAACTCCAAACCCTTTAACACATATGGCCAAAAAAGACCCCTCAGTTTGCTGCTTGTCCTCTGTACTAGCCACATTGCCGTTCTCTCAATTTTTTTTTAAGATTTTATTTATTTATTACAGAGAGAGAGAGAACATGAGAGGGGAAAGGATCAGAGGGAGAAGCAGACTCCCTGCTGAGCAGGGAGTCCAACGTAGGACTTGATCCCAGGACTCTGGGATCATGACCTGAGCCGAAGGCAGATGCCTAACCGACTGAGCCACCCAGGTACCCCCTTCTTTCAATTTCTTAAAGGCACCCTACCCTTCACTTGTTTCTTTCACTTGAAATGCTCTTTCTCCTCTGTAGTTAGCCAGCTGAGTCATCTTTTAGTTTTCAGTTTAGAATAGAAAAATTTTTCCCTGGCTTCTCCTCACATCTTTTTTAATCTTAATTTTTTATTGTTATGTTAATCACCATACATCATTAGTTTGCGATGTAGTGTTCCATGATCCATTGTTTGTGCATAACACCCAGTGCTCCACGCAGAATGTGCCCTCTTTAATACCCATCACCAGGCTAACCCATACCCCCACCTTCCTCCCCTCTAGAACCCACAGTTTGTTTTTCAGAGTCCATCGTCTCTCATGGTTCGTCTCCCCCTCCGACTTACTCCCATTCATTCTTCCCCTCCTGCTATCTTCTTCTTTTTCTTTTTTCTTAACATATGTTGCATTATTTGTTTCAGAAGTACAGATCTGTGATTCAACAGTCTTGCACAATTCACAGCGCTCACCATAGCACATACCCTCCCCAATGTCTATCATCCAGGAACCCCATCCCTCCCACCCCCCACCACTCCAGCAACCCTCAGTTTGTTTCCTGAGATTAAGAATTCCTCATATCAGTGAGGTCATATGACACATATCTTTCTGATTGACTCATTTCACTCAGCATAACACCCTCCAGTTCTATCCACGTTGTTGCAAATGGCAAGATCTCATTCCATTTGATGGCTGCATAATATTCCATTGTGTATATATATACCACCTCTTCTTTATCCATTCATCTGTTGGTGGACATCTTGGCTCTTTCCACAGTTTGGCTATTGTGGACATTGTTGCTATAAACATCAGGGTGCACGTACCCCTTCGGATCCCTACATTTGTATCTTTGGGGTAAATACCCAGTAGTGCAATGGCTGGATCACAGAGTAGCTCTATTTTCAACTGTTTGAGGAAACTCCATACTGTTTTCCAGAGTGGTTGCACCAGCTTGCATTCCCACCAACCGTGTAGGAGGGTTCCCCTTTCTCCGCATCCCCGCCAAAATCTGTCATTTCCTGACTTGTTAATTCTAGCCACTCTGACGGGTGTGAGGTGGTATCTCACTGAGGTTTTGATTTGGACTTCCCTGATGCCGAGCGATGTTGAGCAATTTTTCATGTGTCTGTTGGCCATTTGGATGTCTTCTTTGGAAAAATGTCTGTTCATGTCTTCTGCCCATTTCTTGATTGGATTATTTGTTCTTTGAGTGTTGAGTTTGATAAGTTCCTTATAGATTTTGGATACTAGCCCTTTATCTGATATGTCATTTGCAAATATTTTCTCCCATTCTGTCGGTTGTCTTTTGGTTTTGTGGACTGTTTCTTTTGCTGTGCAAAACCTTTTTATCTTGATGAAATCCCAATAGTTCATTTTTGCACTTGCTTCCTTGCCTTTGGAGATGTTTCTAGGAAGAAGTTGCTGTGGCTGAGGTCGAAGAGGTTGCTACCTGTGTTCTCCTTTAGGATTTGGATGGACTCCTGTCTCACGTTTAGGTCTTTCAACCATTTGGAGTCTGTTTTGTGTGTGATGTAAGGAAATGGTCCAGTTTCATTCTTCTGCATGTGGCTGTCCAATTTTCCCAACACCATTTGTTGAAGAGACTTGTCTTTTTTCCATGGGACATTCTTTCCTGCTTTGTCAAAGATGAGTTGACCATAGAGTTGAGGGTCCATTTCTGGGCTCTCGATTCTGTTCCATTGATCGATGTGTCTGTTTTTGTGCCAGTACCATACTGTCTTGACGATGACAGCTTTGTAATAGAGTTGGAAGTCCGGAATTGTGATGCCGCCAGCTTTGCTTTTCTTTTTCAATATTCCTCTGGCTATTCGGGGTCTCTTCTGGTTCCATACAAATTTTAGGATTTGTTCCATTTCTTTGAAAAAAGTAGATGGTATTTTGATGGGGATTGCATTGAATATGTAGATTGCTCTAGGTAGTATTGACATCTTCACAATGTTTGTTCTTCCAATCCATGAGCATGGAACGTTTTCCATTTCTTTGTGTCTTCTTCAATTTCTTTCATGAGTATTTTATAGTTTTCTGAGTACAGATCCTTTGCCGCTTTGGTTAAATTTATTCCTAGGTACCTTATGGTTTTGGGTGCCATTGTAAATGGGATCGATTCCTTGATTTCTCTCTCTTCTGTCTTGTTGTTGGTGTATAGGAATGCCACTGATTTCTGTGCATTGATTTTATAGCCTGCTACTTGACTGAATTCCTGTATGAGTTCTAGCAGTTTTGGGGTGGAGTCTTTTGGGTTTTCCACATACAGTATCGTATCATCTGCAAAGAGTAAGAGTTTGACTTCCTCTTTGCCGATTTGGATGCCTTGGATTTCTTTTTGTTGTCTGATTGCTGTGGCTAGGACTTCTAATACTATGTTGAATAGCAGTGGTGAGAGTGGACATCCCTGCCGCGTTCCTGACCTTAGGGGAAAAGCTCTCAGCTTTTCCCCATTGAGAATGATATTCGCTGTAGGTTTTTCATAGATGGCTTTTATGATATTGATATCTATGCCTATACTCTGAAGAGTTTTGATCAAGAAAGGATGCTGTACTTTGTCAGATGCTTTTTATGCATCTACTGAAAGGATCATATGATTCTTGTTCTTTCTTTTGTTAATGTATTGTATCACGTTGATTGATTTGCGGATGTTGAACCAACCTTGCAGCCCAGGGATAAATCCCACTTGGTCGTGGTGAATAATCCTTTTAATGTACTGTTGGATCCTATTGGCTAGTATTTTGGTGAGAATTTTTGCATCCATGTTCATCAAGGATATTGGTCTGTAATTCTCCTTTTTGATGGGGTCTTTGTCTGGTTTTGGGATCAAGGTAATGGTGGCCTCATATAATGAGTTTGGAAGTTTTCCTTCCATTTTTATTTTTTGGAACAGTTTCAGGAGAATAGGTATTAATTCTTCTTTAAATGTTTGGTAGAATTCCCCTGGGAAGCCATCTGGCCCTGGGCTTTTGTTTGTTGGGAGATTTTTGATGACCGCTTCAATTTCCTTAGTGGTTATAGGTCTGTTCAGGTTTTCTATTTCTTCCTGGTTCAGTTTTGGTAGTTGATACATCTCTAGGAATGCATCCATTTCATCCAGGTTATCTAATTTGCTGGCATAGAGTTGCTCATAATATGTTCTTATAATTGTTTGTATTTCTTTGGTGTTGGTGGTGATCTCTCCTCTTTCATTCAAAATTTTGTTGATTTGGGTCATTTCTCTTTTCTTTTTGATAAGTCTGGCCAGGGGTTTATCAACCTTGTTAATTCTTTTAAAGAACCAGCTCCTAGTTTCGTTGATGTGTTCTACTGTTCTTTTGGTTTCTAGTTCATTGATTTCTGCTCTGATCTTTATGATTTCTCTTCTCCTGCTGGGTTTAGGCTTTATTTGCTGTTCTTTCTCCAGCTCCTTTAAGTGTAGGGTTAGGTTGTGTATTTGAGACCTTTCTTGTTTCTTGAGAAAGGCTTGTATTGCTATATACTTTCCTCTCAGGACTACCTTTGCTATATCCCAAAGATTTTGAACAGTTGTGTTTTCATTTTCATTGGTTTCCATGAATTTTTTTAATTCTTCTTTAATTTCCTGGTTGACCCATTCATTCTTCAGTAGGATGCTCTTTAGCCTCCATGTATTTGAGTTCTTTCCGACTTTCCTCTTGTGACTGAGTTCTAGTTTCAAAGCATTGTGGTCTGAAAATATGCAGGGAATGATCCCAATCTTTTGATATCGGTTGAGACCTGATTTGTGACCTGGGATGTGATCAATTCTGGAGAATGTTCCATGGGCACTAGAGAAGAATGTGTATTCCGTTGCTTTGGGATGGAATGTTCCGAATATGTCTGTGAAGTCCATTTGGTCCAGTGTGTCATTTAAAGTCTTTATTTCCTTGTTGATCTTTTGCTTAGATGATCTGTCCACTTCAGTCAGGGGGTTGTTAAAGTCCCCCACTATTAATGTATTGTTGTCAATGTGTTTCTTTGCTTTTGTTATTAATTGCCTTATATAACTGGCTGCTCCCATGTTCGGGGCATAGATATTTACAATTGTTAGATCTTCCTGTGGGATAGACCCTTTAAGTAAGATATAGTGTCCTTCCTCATCTCTTATTACAGTCTTTGTTTTAAAATCTAATTTGTCTGATATAAGGATTGCCACCCCAGCTTTCTTTTGGTGTCCATTAGCATGGTAAATGGTTTTCCACCCCCTCACTTTCAATCTGGGAGTGTCTTTGGGTCAAAAATGAGTCTCTGCAGACAGCATATTGAAGGGTCTTGTTTTTTAATCCAATCTGATAGCCTGTGTCTTTTGATTGGGGCATTGAGCCCATTTACATTCAGGGTAACTATTGAAAGGTATGAATTTAGTGCCATTGTATGGCCTGTAAGGTGACTGTTACTGTATATTGTCTGTGTTCCTTTCTGATCTATGCTGCTTTTAGTCTCTCTCTTTGTTTAGAGGACCCTTTTCAATATTTCTTGTAGGGCCTGTTTGCAAATTCCTTTAGTTTTTGTTTGTCCTGGAAGCTTTTTATCTCTCCTTCAATTTTCAATGAGAGCCTAGCTCGATATAGTATTCTTGGCTGCATATTTTTCTCGTTTAGTGCTCTGAAGATATCATGCCAGTCCTTTCTGGCCTGCCAGGTCTCTGTGGATAGGTCTGTTGCCAATCTAATGTTTCTACCATTGTAGGTTACATATCTCTTCTCCCGAGCTGCTTTCAGGATTTTCTCTTTGTCTCTGAGACTCATAAGTTTTCCTATTAGATGTCGGGGTGTTGACCTATTTTTATTGATTTTGAGAGGGGTTCTCTGTGCCTCCTGGATTTTGATGCCTGTTTCCTTCCTCACATTAGGGAAGTTCTCTGCTATTATTTGCTCCAATATACCTTCTGCCCCTCTCTCTCTTTCTTCTTCTGGGATCCTAATTATTCTAATGTTTCGTCTTATTGTATCGCTTATCTCTCGAATTCTGCCCTCGTGATCCTGTAGTTGTTTCTCTTTTTCTCAGCCTCTTTATTTTCCATCATTTGGTCTTCTATATCGCTGATTCTCTCTTCTGCCTCATTTATCCTAGCAGTTAGTGCCCCCATTTTTTATTGCACTTCATTAATAGCCTTTTTGATTTCGATTTGGTTAGATTTTAGTTCTTTTATTTCTCCAGAAAGGGTTTCTCTAATAACTTCCACGCTTTTTTCAAGCCCAGCTAGTATCTTTAAAGTCATGATTCTGAACTCTAGGTCCGACATCGTACTAATGTCCATATTGAGTAGGTCCCTGGCTGAGGGTACTACCTCTTGTTCTTTTTGCTGAGGTGATTTTTTTCATCTTGTCATTTTGTCCAGAGGAGAATAGATGAATGAGAGAACAAAATGCTAACAGGTTAACAACGTCCCCAGCAAATATACTCTATACAAATCAGAAAAGACCTGCAACCAGGGGAAAAGAAAGGGAAAGAAAGTAAAAAGAAAGAAGAAAAACAAAACAAAAAGAAAAAGATAAAAACAAAAACAGAACAATACAAAAAAAAACAGAATATGATCAAATATGATCAGACTAGTGCATAGATCAGTGCCACACATTAGATTTTGGGCATATTTTGGTGTGTTAGAAAAAAGTGCCTCCTAAAATTTTAAAGGGAGAAAGACTTATATATGTACAAGATAAGGGTTGATACAATGAAGGGATGGAAGATGACTGTAAAGATGAAAATTATAAAAGACTTTATAAAAGGAATTGATAAGAAGTTGTTTGAAACAAGAAAGAAGATTTAAAAAAAAAAAGACAAAAAAAGGG